>NW_019524928.1:88117-92879 GCF_002814215.2 Seriola lalandi dorsalis
CACACACACACACACACACACACACACACACACACACACACACACACACACACACACAGACACACAGACACAGCTCAAGTCCCTGAACAGACCTCACACACTTTCCATAAAACTGTCTGCATATATGTATTTAAGATGATTTTAAGCAGCTAAATTTAGTCGGCAATATCAGAAAGCTGTGATCTGATGATGTGCGTTTAACATGCTGTTGAGAGCAGAGCCTGTAAGAGTGGTACCAAGTTCAGGAGTAGATCCCCATTTAACTGAACGTTTTGAAAACAAAACCCTACTCCATGTGAAGAAAAAAAAATAACTTAATTAAACAACATAAATTAAGATGAACTTAATTATCATGGTGAAGTATTACAGTTCTTTTATTGGAGTGAGCAGCAGTGTCTAACCAGGTAAACAGGTGGGTGACAAATGGCATAAAGACAAGGTGGCGTCTGCAGAACAGCTTCAGTGCTTCTTGTCACAGATTCTCCAAGTCAGTGGATGAACAACATTTTTCGTAAAGATTTTCCCTCATTTTGTGTTTTACTGATGTCGGTGGAGAGCGATTGTCTAATAACGTCTCCCATAGGTGTTTCACCTGAGTTCAGATCAGGTGACTACGAAGACCACAGTACGTGATTCACATCTGGTAATAGTTGGTTTATATTTTATACATCCAGCATTTGTTGAAATTAATCCATGTGGGGGAAAAATAATTCCAAGCTTTATGAAATGTCTAAGTTCATATGGGGGTAAGTTATTAAAGCCAAAACAGCCGTTTGTAGTGCAGCACAAATGTAAACTATGATTGAACTAATACAATAATGAAAATCAACAAAACCAATAAGAATAAAAATAAATCTTTTAATATGGCAGCTTGACATTCACTTGTCTTTGTAGCACTGTAATATCAAGGTAGTGCTGACGGGTAAATACTACCCTGTTGAATATGTCTGTGTTGTTTATCCGTGTTATGGGAACCTCTGGTGGTGACACAAGAGTCAAACAGCAGAATCCATGTATTTTATATATATTTGCATCTTTCCATAAATGCCCGGTGCAACATTTTTGATTTGATTTTCCCAGAGCGACTGGAAATCTTTGCAAACTTTGGGATCATCAGTGGATTTGAACAATGGTTGTTATAACAACATGAGTTCATTTGCGTTCATAAGCTACATTTTCCAAAAGTACAGTTCAGGTGTGAGTCTTTTTTTTTTTTTATCATTATATGAAACCAACAGAAGCCGTTTAAAAAAAATGTATTTCTTTATTTTAAAATTAAAAGCAAACCACCATTTTCTTTTTCTTTTTCCATTTCAGTTAGACCACTTCAAATTTAATGTAATTAAAACACCAGACACTGTTAACGACTCTCACCGAACTCAATTTGAAAGTCTTTTCATAACAAAAGCTGACAGTGAATTTAATGCAGCCATATTCTTCAGTGACAAGCGTACAGGTGGACCTGTCACACGTGAGCAGCTGACTTTGACTGTGTTGTTTTGGGTTTTTTTTTTTTTTTTTTTACAGACTGGTTTGTTTAATATCACCATCATCCATCTCTACAGCCTGCTCATAATCCAATCCATCTCCATCCTCCCTGCAACACAGGACGACAACAAGCAAACTGGTTAGATGTGTCCTGATGCAAGACTATAATAGATGTAGAGAACACCAAACAAAATCTGTAGCGTCACCTGTTCCGAAATACAAATGTGACATTAATGCTCAGAATCTCCCCCAACGTCTGCTCTGACATTAGCTTTAACTTTTACAGGGTAAAGTTAAGGAGAGTTTTGTCGTCACTTAGTCTCTTAAACTTTTTGGAGCCACTTGTTTTCATTCATTTTTTATGTTTAACATGTTGCTGAGGAAATGTTATTTAGGGTGTGTGTGTGTGTGTGTGTGTGTGTGTGTGTGTGTGTGTGTGTGTGTCAGACCTGTTCTTAAGGAGTCTGTGAACAACCAGGATGGTGAAGAGGATGAGGAGGAAGACGACCACAGCTGTTAGACCCACCAGCCAGGGCTGAAGAGTCACTGACTGAGATCCTGTTGCCACTTGCATGCCAGTCCGCACACCTGAATGAAGGCATACACACATGCACACACACGCACACACTTAAAATATGCTATTTGAATGATATTGTTCAGAATGATGTAATTACACCAGCTAATTGATATTACATTGTTTTGAGTGTCGGTGCATATCACAGAGTAGTTTCACGCCAGGACAGCATGCCCTGTATTGTTTTCCCCTAGTGTGTGTGTGTGTGTGTGTGTGTGTGTGTGTGTGTGTGTGTGTGTGTGATGGTAAAATGTCCTGGAGACACCTACTGTAGAAGGAACTACCACAGAGCCAGGTCTTAGTACATTGGCAGGTGTTTATGTGTCTGTACAGGCTGCATTTAAAGATAGGTGCGGTCTGATCCATGAGTACTGAGTGCTAATGTAATAATGTCACACTCACTGTCTTTGCTGATGGGAGACATGTTTACAAGCAGACCATTAAAGATCAAATATGGAAGCTTTGAATTAGGTGATAGATATGACTCAGTACAAACTGACGTGTGGTGTAATAAAGTGGGAACTGATTAGTGTACTTATCTAACAGCACATGATAAGTGCAAGGTTATATTTTTTCCTTTGGTCTCCATGTGTTTTCTTCTGTATCTGCTGTAAGTCTGCTTGTTGTAGTACACTACACGTTTTCATTTTGTTTTCCTTTTTTGAGCCATGTTGAAGACAAGCATTAGTTTTACTGTGATGAACACTGAGTTCTCCTGAATCTATATTTGACCTTCATCTTGGGCCACTTTTAACATTTTTCAGTAACAGTGTGAATGTAGAGAAGAGAGCTGAGATGTTGATAAGACTGAGAGAAACAAAGTGTATAAAGTGAAAATATTTTGCAGAAAAGTTGTTCTACTTGAGAGAAGTTTTCATTTTACATGTGATGGTAGAAAATTACATAATTGCAAGGCAGGATTTAATAAAAGTTATTGGCACAGGTTGGGTTCACAGGAGGATTTTGCCGTCATTGTTTTTTACTTGACTGGGAAACACACAAGCACATACATAAACACAGGCTACAACATACGACTTCATATTCACATCAACAGAAAAGAAAGGTTTTACCTTTGTTAGCGGAGCAGCTGGTGGCAGACAGCAGCACACACAGCACGAGACAAAACAGATCCATCCTGAAGACGACAGATTCGAGATGAGTCAACACGGTGAACCAGTACTGGACCTTCAGCTCCACTGGACTGCTGAGACACACACACACACACACACACACACACCTTAGTGTAATTGTGGGCAAAGTTCACAGCCCAGAGGGAGGCTGTTACAGCAATCTAGGTGTTTGTTCTGTGTTATGTACTCGTCAGCAGTTTTCAGCGAGTTCCTGTTTACTACATGCTACATAAACACGAAGAAGAGTTGACAAGCTTTTCTGTCAGAATCTGGAGTGACTGAATTTCCATAAATAGTAACACAGTCATCAAACCCAGAAAAGACTGTGTTAATTCACTCCACCACACAGAAGTTATTTTGAAATCTGGAGCATTTTAATACACCACAGCTCAGTGTGACTGGCTTAATAAGACAAGTGCATATCAAGCTTTTGCTTATAACCATTTTGATTACAGTACGTTGACAGGTATTACAGGTACTACAGAGAAGCCTGCAACATTATTTATGAATATTCACGATCTAAGTGCAATATTAAATTAGATTGGAATTTGAGCTTAACCAATGCTGCAGAACTGGCCGTCAAGATTATATAAAAATGTAGGCCTCACCCAACATTTTTATATGTGCAGTGCATTCAGAAAGTGGTCAGAGCCCTTCGGTTTTTTCACAGTACAAGCCTCATGCTGATGTGCAGCACGTGCTAGTTATCGGCATATGGATGGGTGGAAGTCCGCCGGGGGCACCCTGTCTTCCTCCACCGGCCTTCGGGCCTTGGGGACCGGTGGAGGACGAAGGGAACACCCGCCTAGCCAGCCAGATCAGCCGAATCACCACTTAGATAGATGGGGTGGCAGGGTAGATAGGATAGATAGGGGGGTAGATAGGGCTGATAGGGTAGTTAGAGGGGTAGATAGGGCTGATAGAGTAGATAGGGTAGATAGGGTAGTTAGAGGGGTAAATAGGGCTGACAGGGTAGTTAGAGGGGTAGATAGGGCTGATAGGGTAGTTAGAGGGATAGATAGGGCTGATAGAGTAGTTAGGGTAGATAGGGTAGTTAGAGGGGTAAATAGGGCTGACAGGGTAGTTAGAGGGGTAGATAGGGCTGATAGGGTAGTTAGAGGGGTAAATAGGGCTGACAGGGTAGTTAGAGGGATAGATAGGGCTGACAGGGTAGTTAGAGGGGTAGATAGGCTAGAAAAACCAAATCATCCTTCTTCTAGCCACAGCTGCCATTGCAGTTCTCAGGTGTCCCATCATTATGTCATGATGACGACACAAACTTTGCTGAAGCACGTCGTAAAAAGCACTAAATATATTGTAGTTTACTTGCTCTTGTAATATGGTTATCATGTAGGCCTACTTAAAATAAAAATATATATCAAATAAAACCTTATATGAACAAACACATACATCTGCACGTTACATTGAGTACAGCTGCAGTTCCACTCTGTCATACAGTCTGAGGTCAAACATGCTGAATTAAATGGTATGTGGTGCCCTCATCTGTCCAACTCTCAGCACTGCACCTTAGATTTAATCAAACTGTAATAAATGAAGGGAACAACCTACT
>NW_019524928.1:92994-94275 GCF_002814215.2 Seriola lalandi dorsalis
AGAGTTTGTGCCTTTCTAATGTGTCTTATGTACTTACTAATTTTAATAACAATGAAAACACTAATTCACCAAAGTGACCTGTTAGATTCATCATGAGACATCTGGTCGATTTGGAAAAACATACTCAGTACAAGTTAATCACAGTAGGTTTATTTATTAAAAACCTTTTCAATGACAATAATAAGTTATGAATAAAACTAATGTACATGAGCTGTACTACACTGACAACTGCTTCAAAATCTTAACTGTCAATTCTCAGTTCACACTAAACAGTGTGTAAGGCTAATACATACGCCTATGAGGAAACAGCATCACATCTATGAAGAGTCTGGTTTTGCTCCAGGTTGCACTTCTGGTCAGTCAGTTCTAGCTGTTTGATACTGAACAACGTTTTGATGTTAAACTGGTAAATACTGTCACCTGTGAAGGTGGTGACTGTGCTAGAGTTGATCCACAACTTCATTCCAGTGTAATCTTTATAGCTTCTGTTCTTAAAACTGTTATTACTATCATCTATCAAGAACAGTAGAAATGAAGTAAGAGGCAAGAAACTGAACCTGTGAACACTGAGGACAGAGAATAACACACAAAATAAATGTCTAAATGGCTGGTTTGTCCTCTCACAAGAGGAAGATGAACTGGAAGTGGTTTTCTTGGCATCGTCGTCGTCATCATCGTCATCATCATGATCATCATCATCATCACCACAGCCCATTTCAGAACTAAGGAAGTACATGCAGTCTCCTTTGTCCATACATGAGCTCCTCCTTCTGTTGGCAGTGGTCATTCAGTTTTCAGTGTGGACACCTTTGAATGACAGTAAAAGACAAATACTTAAGTTCAGACATGGTAATTCACAGTTAATCACACACACATATCAGCTGTCAGGACAGTCTGCTTCAGTTCAGGACTGTTGTGTATGAATTTACAGTATTAAATGACAAACCCCTACAAGATAATGTTCTTCTATACATTGTGTATAGTACTCAATACAATACGATACCAGCGAGATCAGGAGACAGAAAATACGTTAATGAGATGAACCTGAATGTTTTGCTACATGTGATCATATCAGTGACTGATTTTTTTCTAATAAAATGATGCTGAATTAATTGTTAAACTATATTTCTCCTTGTCCTGCAAATGTTTGCATGTTTGGGACCAGGTAAGGTTAGCATAACAAACACGAAGTTATCAGCTAGCTAGCTAGCTAGGTTAGCAAAGTACATCCGTAATTCACATTAACTCTAATATATATTTGGATGTTAACTGTCTCCCGTT
>NW_019524928.1:95193-96143 GCF_002814215.2 Seriola lalandi dorsalis
ACCTGCAACCAAACAGAAAGACAGTCTGTGAATTTTCAATCCCGCTGCTGTAGCTATGACTGTCTTTGATGTGACTGAGCGGACTTCCTCTAACGAAGGTTTACAGCGTCAGTCATTCAGATTACAAGGCTGCTACCGCCACCTATTGGTGACAAGTAGTATAACTAAGCAAACTGCAACTGAAATCAGGTGAGTTTTCTCATATTTACACAAGTATTAAAAATAATTATAATTAGAAAAATAATGGTGGGGGGCCAAGTTAATAACATAAACTAATCTAAACACAATTCTGGAAACAATCTTAACTCATGAAATGTCCAGGGTGCCACATAGGACGTTCAGAAAATAAACATTTACTTACCAATAAAACTGTACATCAGCGTCTCTACAGTCTGTTAATGCCGAAGAAAGAGCCATAATTACTGTGAACCGAAAACTCATTAAAACTAAAGAACTGACAGAAAAATTGTCGGTGAAAAATTCCTCCTCTTCCGACAAATGTTGAGGAAACAACAAAAAATTTAACACAACTGACTCTAACGATGACTGACTCTCTCCTCCGGTGACTGATCCTCCGGTGACTGACCTCCCGGCTTACTGCGTCAGTTTATCGATCATTGCAGACTAGGCATGTCAAACAAACAGGTACGCCCCCCAAAAAAACAGATTTTAAGGCCTAATTAGATGATTATTTTCAGATGGACAACCGGAACACTGAGCGAGAGGTGTGAATTTAGCCAATGACACCGTAATGAGTTGTAATATTGACTGACTGAATGTTTCATTAGAAACGTTAGCGTTTATTGAATGGGTGTATATTGGAGCCAGAGTTTTGGAGCCCGCCCCTAGTGGCCATCAGTGGTATTGCATGTAAAGTCACTTCCGCATTGGCTTCCCTTCTCAGCCCCGCAGCCTACGACCATTTTTATTTACAGTATATGGTGTCACCT
>NW_019524928.1:96193-98624 GCF_002814215.2 Seriola lalandi dorsalis
AATCACCACTTAGATAGATGGGGTGGCAGGGTAGATAGGATAGACAGGGGGGTAGATAGGATAGATAGAGGGGCAGATAGGATAGATAGAGGGGTAGATAGGATAGATAGAGGGGTAGACAGGGCAGATAGAGTAGATAGCGCAGTTAGAGGGGTAGATAGGGCTGATAGAGTAGATAGGGCTGATAGAGTCGATAGGGTAGTTAGAGGGGTAGATAGGGCTGATAGGGTAGTTAGAGGGGTAGATAGGGCTGATAGGGTAGTTAGGGTAGTTAGGCCACAAACCAAATCATCCTTCTCTAGCCACAGCTGCCATTGCAGTTCTCAGGTGTCCCATCATTATGTCATGCTGACCACACAGACTTTGCTGAAGCCACGTCGTAAAAAGCACTAAATATATTGTAGTTTAATTGCTCTTGTAATATGGTTATCATGTAGGCCTACTTATAATAAAAATATATATCAAATAAAACCTTATATGAACAAACACATACATCTGCACGTTACATTGAGTACAGCTGCAGTTCCACTCTGTCATACAGTCTGAGGTCAAACATGCTGAATTAAATGGTATGTGGTGCCCTCATCTGTCCAACTCTCAGCACTGCACCTTAGATTTAATCAAACTGTAATAAATGAAGGGAACAACCTACTGAAAGGCTGGCTGACTGTAGAACCTCCACTATGGAGCGTGTCTGGTATGATTTTTAACAGTAGCAACGCACACAGTATTGTAATCACACAATACGTTGATGGAAGTTTTTCCTGAATTTTTAATTGATGAAGAGACTATTTCTATGTTGGCTTTAACCAACAACAAAAATAATAGAAATGTTTAAATGTTGCTGTCCTTGGACACTGACAATAAAGGATCTAGAGATAGATACTAGAGTTTGTGCTTTTCTAATGTGTCTTATGTACTTACTAATTTTAATAACAATGAAAACACTAATTCACCAAAGTGACCTGTTAGATTCATCATGAGACATCTGGTCGATTTGGAAAAACATACTCAGTACAAGTTAATCACAGTAGGTTTATTTATTAAAAATCTTTTCAATTACAATAATAAGTTATGAATAAAACTAATGTACATGAGTTGTACTACACTGACAACTGCTTCAAAATCTTAACTGTCAATTTTCAGTTCACACTAAACAGTGTGTAAGGCTAATACATACACCTATGAGGAAACAGCATCACATCTATGAAGAGTCTGGTTTTGCTCCAGGTTGCACTTCTGGTCAGTCAGTTCTAGCTGTTTGATACTGAACAACGTTTTGATGTTAAACTGGTAAATACTGTCACCTGTGAAGGGGGTGACTGTGCTAGAGTTGATCCACAACTTAATTCCAGTGTAATCTTTATAGCTTCTGTTCTTAAAACTGTTATTACTATCATCTATCAACAACAGTAGAAATGAAGTAAGAGGCAAGAAACTGAACCTGTGAACACTGAGGACAGAGAATAACACACAAAATAAATGTCTAAATGGCTGGTTTGTCCTCTCACCAGAGGAAGATGAACTGGAAGTGGTTTTCTTGGCATCGTCATCATCATCATCATCATCATCATCATCATCATCACCACCACCACAGCCCGTTTCAGAACTAAGGAAGTACATGCAGTCTCCTTTGTCCATACATGAGCTCCTCCTTCTGTTGGCAGTGGTCATTCAGTTTTCAGTGTGGACACCTTTGAATGACAGTGAAAGACAAATACTTAAGTTCAGACATGGTAATTCACAGTTAATCACACACATATATCAGCTGTCAGGACAGTCTGCTTCAGTTCAGGACTGTTGTGTATGAATTTACGGTATTAAATGACAAACCCCTAGAAGATAATGTTCTTCTATACATTGTGTATTGTTCTCAATACAATACGATACCAGCGAGATCAGGAGACAGAAAATACGTTAATGAGATGAACCTGAATGTTTCGCTGCATGTAGGAAAATCATATCAGTGACTGATTTTTATAATAAAATGATGCTGAATTAATTGTTAAACTGTATTTCTCCTTGTCCTGCAAATGTTTGCATGTTTGGGACCAGGTAAGGTTAGCATAACAAACACGAAGTTATCAGCTAGCTAGCTAGCTAGGTTAGCAAAGTACATCCGTAATTCACATTTAAGTTTAATATATATTTGTATGTTAACTGTCTCCCGTTGTCCGGTCAAAACACGTAGGAAAAAAACACTCTAGCTTTTCGGGAGCATCATACACGTTAAAACTGTAGGTGTTACACACTGAATGCAGACACTAGTGATGCAGGTGCAAGAGGATTTTATTTTTACTCAGAAATGCTGCAACTGCAACCAAACAGAAAGACAGTCTGTGAATGTTCAATCAGGCTGCTGTAACTGTGACTGTCTTTGATAAGACTGAGCGGACTTCCTTTAACCAATAAACATTGTAAATACAAGAAT
>NW_019524928.1:98644-99347 GCF_002814215.2 Seriola lalandi dorsalis
AAACTAAAGAACTGACAGAAAAATTGTCGGTGAAAAATTCCTCCTCTTCCGACAAATGTTGAGGAAACAACAAAAAATTTAACACAACTGACTCTAACGATGACTGACTCTCTCCTCCGGTGACTGATCCTCCGGTGACTGACCTCCCGGCTTACTGCGTCAGTTTATCGATCATTGCAGACTAGGCATGTCAATCAAACAGGAACGCGCCCCAAAACAACTGGTTTTAAGGCCTAATATCTCATTAATTAAATGATTATTCTCAGATGGACAACCGGAACACTGAGCGAGAGGTGTGAATTTAGCCAATGACACCGTAATGAGTTTTAATATTGACTGACTGAATGTTTCATTAGAAACGTTAGCGTTTATTGAATGGGTGTATATTGGAGCCAGAGTTTTGGAGCCCGCCCCTAGTGGCCATCAGTGATATTGCACGTAAAGTCACTTCCGCATTGGCTTCACTTCTCAGCCCCGCAGCCTACGACCATTTTTATTTACAGTATATGGTGTCACCTCAGCACGTGCCTCATACTGAGGTGCAGCACGTGCTGAGTCCCCCACCAACAAGCTGTTTAACCGAGAGTCTCGTGGACTCACGGCCATCGGTGGGGGCCATGAGCACTTCAAACACACAGCCGTCGGTGGACCGATTGTCACGTAACAAGTCACCAGAATGGCCCTTGGAATTTTGGTCATTATT
>NW_019524928.1:99367-100346 GCF_002814215.2 Seriola lalandi dorsalis
GCTGAGGTAACTCACAATACTTTACACTTTAAACAGGTCAACAACATTCTAAGTATAAACATGTAATCATGTACTGAACACCTTTTTTAAACCCAAATATTCCTATCTAATGAACTCTCGCTGAACCACAGTATTTATTATTGTCACCGTTTTAAGCGCCACAATGCACGCGAGCCGAATAGCCGCAAGCTAGAGCCGCAATGTTTGCGATCTCTAATAGTGTTAGCCTGTTTGTCATGTGTCACGTTCAGTCCAAGGCTTTTACACACAATATCACTTCTCTATTCCTTTCCGGTTATGATTTCTGAACCGCTTACCTGTAGGAACAACAATAAACACACATCAGTCCTCAGCATCTGTGTCTGACGATCTCCCTACTACTGTCTGACGTCACTCCGCTACTGAGCAGCGTCAGCTACCGAGACCGTGTAGACACAGCGCCCTCTGCTGACCAGGCGTTCCCACCGTGTAAATACAAATTTTCATCAGGAAATGAACGAAAACCATAATCAAAATATCACAAAGTGATTCCAGCCTGCTTTCTAAAGTCCTTCGCTGTTAATAATATAAAAATAATAATTCCTGAAATTTCTTAAATGGGGGGGGCAAGATATTTTGATCAAGTCCTAATGTCTCTGACACACTTTCAATGTCTCTGGGAACACTTTGTGCCACACAACCAAACAGAAAGACAGTCTGTGAATGTTCAATCATGTACTAAAATAAAGCCTGTTTTCTTCGTTAACTGATGCTTATGGCTAGTACAGACTGAAACCAGCATTATACATCAACTTATATACCAATAATATTACAAGGTCAAGTCAAACATTACTATACGGCCATAAAACTAGCGTGCCGCCATGCTAACATCGCGGTTGAAGCTAGTTGCTAGCTGCCTTTCCTTGTACCGCTTAATACACATATAAAACATACATGTAACAAACAAACGCGAATACCCTTAACATCAATACTTATCGCA
>NW_019524928.1:100396-101686 GCF_002814215.2 Seriola lalandi dorsalis
ACTTACCAATAAAACTGTACATCAGCGTCTCTACAGTCTGTTAATGCCGAAGAAAGAGCCATAATTACTGTGAACCGAAAACTCATTAAAACTAAAGAACTGACAGAAAAACTGTCGGTGAAAAATTCCTCCTCTTCCGACAAATGTTGAGGAAACAACAGAAAATTTAACACAACTGACTCTAACGATGACTGACTCTCTCCTCCGGTTTATTGAATGGGTGTATATTGGAGCCAGAGTTTTGGAGCCCGCACCTAGTGGCCATCAGTGGTATTGCATGTAAAGTCACTTCCGCATTGGCTTCCCTTCTCAGCCCCGCAGCCTACGACCATTTTTATTTACAGTATATGGTGTCACCTTAGCACGTGCCTCATACTGAGGTGCAGCACGTGCTGATGTGCTGAGTCCCCCACCAACAAGCTGTTTAACCGAGAGTCTCGTGGACTCACGGCCATCGGTGGGGGCCATGAGCACTTCAAACACACAGCCGTCGGTGGACCGATTGTCACGTAACAAGTCACCAGAATGGCCCTTGGAATTTTGGTCATTATTTGCTCATGATGACGTCACGGATTTCGCTAAACCGAGGTTGTATATAGGACCTCAAACTGGTTATTTATTTGTAGCTGGGGAGCGCAGCTACCGGCATATGGATGGGTGGAAGTCCGCCGGGGGCACCCCCTCCTCCTCCGCCGGCCTTCGGGCCTTGGGGACCGGTGGAGGACGATGGGAACACCCGCCTAGCCAGCCAGATCAGCCGAATCACCACTTAGATAGATGGGGTGGCAGGGTAGATAGGATAGATAGGGGGGTAGATAGGATAGATAGAGGGGTAGATAGGATAGATAGGGGGGTAGATAGGATAGATAGAGGGGTAGATAGGGCTGATAGAGTAGATAGGATTGATAGGGCTGATAGAGTAGATAGGAATGATAGGGTAGTTAGAGGTGTAGATAGGGCGTAGTTAGAGGGGTAAATAGGGCTGATAGGGTAGTTAGAGGGGTAGATAGGGCTGATAGGGTAGTTAGGGTAGTTAGGCCACAAACCAAATCATCCTTCTTCTAGCCACAGCTGCCATTGCAGTTCTCAGGTGTCCCATCATTATGTCATGCTGACCACACAGACTTTGCTGAAGCCACGTCGTAAAAAGCACTAAATATATTGTAGTTTACTTGCTCTTGTAATATGGTTATCATGTAGGCCTACTTATAATAAAAATATATATCAAATAAAACCTTATATGAACAAACACATACATCTGCACGTTACATTGAGTACAGCTGCAGTTCC
>NW_019524928.1:101706-102257 GCF_002814215.2 Seriola lalandi dorsalis
ATTTGTAGCTGGGGAGCGCAGCTACCGGCATATGGATGGGTGGAAGTCCGCCGGGGGCACCCCGTCCTCCTCCACCGGCCTTCGGGCCTTGGGGACCGGTGGAGGACGAAGGGAACACCCGCCTAGCCAGCCAGATCAGCCGAATCACCACTTAGATAGATGGGGTGGCAGGGCAGATAGGATAGACAGGGGGGTAGATAGGATAGATAGGGGGGTAGATAGGATAGATAGGAGGGCAGATAGGATAGATAGAGGGGTAGATAGGATAGATAGGGGGGTAGGTAGGGCTGATAGAGTAGATAGGGGGGTAGATAGGGCTGATAGAGTAGATAGGAGGGGTAGATAGGATAGATAGGGCTGATAGAGTAGATAGGGCTGATAGGGTAGTTAGAGGGGTAGATAGGGCTGATAAAGTAGTTAGAGGGGTAGATAGGGCTGATAGAGTAGTTAGAGGGGTAGATAGGGCTGATAGGGTAGATAGAGGGGTAGATAGGGCTGATAGGGTAGTTAGGGTAGATAGGCCACAAACCAAATCATCCTTCTTCTAGCCA
>NW_019524928.1:104161-105123 GCF_002814215.2 Seriola lalandi dorsalis
ACTTCCTCTAACGAAGGTTTACAGCGTCAGTCATTCAGATTACAAGGCTGCTACCGCCACCTATTGGTGACAAGTAGTATAACTAAGCAAACTGCAACTGAAATCAGGTGAGTTTTCTCATATTTACACAAGTATTAAAAATAATTATAATCAGAAAAATAATGGTGGGGGGCCAAGTTAATAACATAAATAATCTAAACACAATTCTGGAAACAATCTTAACTCATGAAATGTCCAGGGTGCCACATAGGACGTTCAGAAAATAAACATTTACTTACCAATAAAACTGTACATCAGCGTCTCTACAGTCTGTTAATGCCGAAGAAAGAGCCATAATTACTGTGAACCGAAAACTCGTTAAAACCAAAGAAGTGACTGACCTCCCGTCCTACTGCGTCAGTTTATCGATCATTGCAGACTAGGCATGTCAATCAAACAGGTACGCCCCCCAAAATAACTGATTTTAAGGCCTAATATCTCATTCATTAGATGATTATTTTCAGATGGACAACCGGAACACTGAGCGAGAGGTGTGAATTTAGCCGATGACACAAAATGAGTTTTAATATTGACTGATTGAATGTTTCATTAGAGACGTTAGCGTTTATTGAATGGGTGTTGTACAAAAGATCCTCCCTCTGTGCATGTTTTTTCATTGTTTTTGCCGCATGTGTGAATTCCTACACGGTAGAGGTCCTTGAACGCACCACATACATATGTTCTGCGATCGGCACAGAGAAAACATCGGCTGAACTATCTCGCAATATCTACAGTGTGTGCGTCTATTGAACCGTGAGTTATGATGTTTATTGTTAAACTTGGTTGATGTTTATGTTAATCCATGTGAGTCTGTTTTGATGACTTCACAGTAGTTTTTGCCATCGGTTTTTATTATGTGATGAGCAATTACCCGCTAATGAACGACATGTAGCTAGCTGCTAACTAGTAATAGCCCGAGAGGT
>NW_019524928.1:105173-105863 GCF_002814215.2 Seriola lalandi dorsalis
ATATAGGACCTCAAACTGGTTATTTATTTGTAGCTGGGGAGCGCAGCTACCGGCATATGGATGGGTGGAAGTCCGCCGGGGGCACCCCGTCCTCCTCCACCGGCCTTCGGGCCTTGGGGACCGGTGGAGGACGAAGGGAACACCCGCCTAGCCAGCCAGATCAGCCGAATCACCACTTAGATAGATGGGGTGGCAGGGCAGATAGGATAGATAGGGGGTAGATACGATAGATAGGGGGGTAGGTAGGATAGATAGAGGGGTAGTTAGGATAGATAGAGGGGTAGATAGGATAGATAGGGCTGATAGGGTATATGGGGGGGTGGATAGGATAGTTAGAGGGGTAGATAGGATAGATAGAGGGGTAGATAGGATAGATAGGGTAGTTAGAGGGGTAGATAGGATAGATAGGGTAGTTAGAGGGGTAGATAGGGCTGATAGAGTAGATAGGGCTGATAGGGTAGTTAGAGGGGTAGATAGGGCTGATAGGGTAGTTAGGGTAGATAGGCCACAAACCAAATCATCCTTCTTCTAGCCACAGCTGCCATTGCAGTTCTCAGGTGTCCCATCATTACGTCATGATGACCACACAGACTTTGCTGAAGCCACGTCGTAAAAAGCACTAAATATATTGTAGTTTACTTGCTCTTGTAATATGGTTATCATGTAGGCCTACTTATAATAAAAATATAT
>NW_019524928.1:105883-106522 GCF_002814215.2 Seriola lalandi dorsalis
ATGACTGTCTTTGATGTGACTGAGCGGACTTCCTCTAACGAAGGTTTACAGCGTCAGTCATTCAGATTACAAGGCTGCTACCGCCACCTATTGGTGACAAGTAGTATAACTAAGCAAACTGCAACTGAAATCAGGTGAGTTTTCTCCTATTTACACAAGTATTAAAAATAATTATAATCAGAAAAATAATGGTGGGGGGCCAAGTTAATAACATAAACTAATCTAAACACAATTCTGGAAACAATCTTAACTTATGAAATGTCCACTCATACTCAATACTCATGTATTGGAGCCCGCCCCTAGTGGCCATCAGTGGTATTGCACGTAAAGTCACTTCCGCATTGGCTTCCCTTCTCAGCCCCGCAGCCTACGTCCATTTTATTTACAGTATATGGTGTCACCTCAGCACGTGCCTCATACTGAGGTGCAGCACGTGCTGGCGTGCTGAGACCCTCACCAACAAGCTGTTTAACCGAGAGTCTCGTGGACTCACGGCCATCGGTGGGGGCCATGAGCACTTCAAACACACAGCCGTCGGTGGACCGATTGTCACGTAACAAGTCACCAGAATGGCCCTTGGAATTTTGGTCATTATTTGCTCATGATGACGACACGGATTTCGCTGAACCGAGGTTGTAT
>NW_019524928.1:106542-107165 GCF_002814215.2 Seriola lalandi dorsalis
GCTGCTGTAGCTATGACTGTCTTTGATGTGACTGAGCGGACTTCCTCTAACGAAGGTTTACAGCGTCAGTCATTCAGATTACAAGGCTGCTACCGCCACCTATTGGTGACAAGTAGTATAACTAAGCAAACTGCAACTGAAATCAGGTGAGTTTTCTCCTATTTACACAAGTATTAAAAATAATTATAATCAGAAAAATAATGGTTGGGGGGCCAAGTTAATAACATAAACTAATCTAAACACAATTCTGGAAACAATCTTAACTCATGAAATGTCCAGGGTGCCACATAGGACGTTCAGAAAATAAACATAAACTTACCAATAAAACTGTACATCAGCGTCTCTACAGTCTGTTAATGCCAAAGAAAGAGCCATAATTACTGTGAACCGAAAACTCATTCAAACTAAAGAACTGGCAGAATAAAACTGTCGGTGAAAAATTCCTCCTCTTCCGAAAAATGTTGAGGAAACAATAGAAAAAATTTAACACAATTGACTCTAACGATGACTGACTCTCTCCTCCGGTGACTGATCCTCCGGTGACTGACCTCCCGGCTTACTGCGTCTGCTTATCGATCATTGCAGACTGGGCATGTCAATCAAACAGGTACGCCCCCCCAAAA
>NW_019524928.1:107215-149851 GCF_002814215.2 Seriola lalandi dorsalis
CCAACCAACCAACCAATCAAGTGTTTTTGGCATGATATGTGTCAAACAGAATGACTGAATGATGAAATGATGATGAATGATGAAAAGATGAAAGAGTATGTACTGTACAACACAGTGTCTCAACGGGTCGGTTTAACTTAAACATCCTTCACTCACTGTCTGGGCCTCTTGAGGCATGGTGCGCATGGCAGACATTTAGGAAGAGCTATGTATGGATAAGGGGTCGGGTTCTTTAGCTTCACCAGCATGATGTCGTGGTCCATCGAAAAGATCTCAATGTCTGTAATTTCCTGTCTTGTACTTGGACCTGGATTCACTCCTATATCTACAAACATTGTCCTTCATGTAAAGGGAGATGTTCAATCCTTGAAGAAGAACATCAAACAATGACACACAGAGTAAAAAAGTAAAAACTGTCACTTTCTCACCACCCTGGCGTCCGGCAGTGAGCTGCAGTCAGAATCCACTGGTGGTTGACCAGAGAGCCACCACAGTGAGTCCAACCTGTCCCATTGGTTGATAGTAGCCTGACATGGTACTGACAGCCACCAATCACCTCGTGAGGGTTTATCAGCACAATCATGTTGACTCTGGAATAAATGCAAAATTTTGATCACTTAAGTTTTCCTGCTCTTGTCTTACATGAAGCAACGACAGGAAAAATAATTCAAAATACAAAGCGAAGAAAAAAACCCACAGTTGCATTTTATTCATCAGGGTGATAACTGCAAACACAGTTATTGTGTAAGTAACAGCTGATCGTTTTCCAAATAAATTTATCTAAAGCATTTTTTTTAGGGTTTATGGTATTTTTTTATTTATTTTTTTTTACTTTGTTTGTATAAAACATGATTGCAGGGTTTGCCATGATGTTGCTCCTTTTACAGTTTTTTGCAATTGCTTTCACACTAAAAGTGAATGTTTCGACCAAAGCATCAAAACCTTAACTTCTGAAGCCATGCCTTAAACAAAGGAACATATTTTCTACTTTACACTTTGTTTTCAATTCAACACACACTTTTTGTCACATGAGACACTTTGCCCAAGACTTAAATCTTATAGTCAATGGGAAAACATTTCTTTTTCAAACTGCAGCTTCAAGTGATTTGTCTTATTTGGTTTGTGCATTGAGTTTTGACACAATGAGCCAAGTGTGTGTGTAATCTTTCTAACGGCTGCCTGGCTCTGCTGTCTTCAGCACTCGAGGATTTTTATTGTTACTGTAGATTAAACACGAGGTTCTTGTGAAGTTTATTTCAGATCATTTGTAAAATATTAACTTGATGTCGGCTTAATAAAACAGCCGAGGTCAGATGAGGCAATGGCACATTGATAAGTTCACACACGTTGAATTAGTATGTCCTGAATTTGCCTCACAATGTGATAGTAGGCTGTGTTCACAGACTACAGATACTCTGTACCTGAATGACAATTTAAATGTCGTTATCTCATTGTACCTTTAGTCTTAGTCTTTGTCTTTAGTCTTTGTGTTAAGACACATTTTATCAGTGGTCATCCAGCAGACGTTGGGCCTATTGTGTATGATTTCCTTATAGTATTGTATTACAGTTTCTCTGAATTGCTGAAACCATAAATTCCATTGTCTGACCTAAACACTCAGTGGCCTGAACCCACTTATTGAATCAATCGCTCTTTTGGTAAAAACCATAAACTATTTTAACCTTGTTAGACACAAGTTTCAGATCTCTAAACATATTTTCACTCATTAGAAAACACTGATGCGTAACGGTAAACACAGGTAGCATAAGTTTCAACACAAGTACAGCTCAGATGTCGTAGCTTAAGAGTGCACAGGTTGATGAAGGTTGAAGTTGGAGGGAAATAATCTAGGGCCTAGACCAAGAAAACATATATAGCATTATGCAAGTCTATATGATAATGTAATTCCACAATAGCACTTTAATTTTCCACAAATGTATGTGTCATGTGTTGCGAGTAAAAATGAAAATGAAAATGCGATAAAGCAATTTTCATTTTCACATTCTTGTATGGGCAATCTAGGACCATATTAAAATGAAAATGGAAAAGCTGTTTGAAAACAGCTTTTGACATTTCATTTTCAAAGTCTTAACCTGCTCTACAATCGAAAATGTTTAAATGCAATTTGCAAACCATCTATTGCATTCCCATTTCCATGTCACCACACTCTTTTGAGGTCAAAATGAAAATGAAAATGCAATTTTATAACAATATGAAAATGGAAATCGAATTTGACATTTCATTTTCAAAGTCTTTAAGGTATCATTTGTAAGATCGTGCTACTTGCTCCACCTCCATGGGGCAGCATTGCACCTCTTCGCCCCTGTCCAGTTAATCATGTTGTTGTTTTCCCCATGTTCCTTATAATTTATTATTTATATGTGCATTTATTGTTGAAAGTTAAAATTGTTGATAGCTCTGAAACATATTATGAGTACTTGTAATACAAATAGTATGTTTTTATTTACCTATAAAAATATGAAGGCAAGGGGATACTGCATGATACATGGGTATCAGGCTATAGCAGCATAAGAAAGGGATGATGACATCATCACAAAGGCAGAATCAGAAAATAAGGTATATTGCCAGGTAGGTTTTTACTTACAAAATATTTGGCTTGGTGTTTGGTGCAGTATCCAATAAAACCATTAACAAGAAATAACAATAAAAAGGTAAATACTGCAACATTCAAAAAGATAAATATACATAGATACACATATTAAAAAAATAAAACTTAAAACAGCAACCAAGCTGCTGGGGAGGCAGCCATAGACTGTATATAAAACTTTTAAATATATATATATCTATATGCATACACATATATATATATATATATATATATATATATATATATATATATATATATATAATTATAAAGGCTGGGTTAATTTGAACTACTTTGTTTACTACTGGACAGCTTAAGGTATAATAATATATGGTAATTATTAGTTGATTTTATTTTGTATTATTAATCTGAATCTGCAATTGGTCAATAAATCAGCTGTCAAATGTAGTAAAGTGGCTGTAAAGTTCAAGTAGAGTCTCTCGAAAATGTACTAAAAATAAATATTGTTACATTCAAAATGCTAACCTTCAAAATAAAATCAATTTTATTTTTCATTCTGTCACCATTAATGTAGGTGGATCACAGATTTCAAGGATATAGATGTTTTCCTTAAATCGTGACAAATTGTGTCTGAAAGGAATATTTGACGTTTTGTTGCACGTCTTTAGTGAAGTTGGCAAGGACCACGCTTTTATTCTGAAGGATCTCTGACGGAAGAGTCCTTTTTCGTCGCCGCTGGCGGGCGGAACGCGGACAGTTTGGGTGTGGAGGTAAACACAGGTCACAACTGCCGAGACTTACTTTAACCAAAGACGCCGACAATGTCTCGTTTCAGAAAGCCGGAGAAGGTGGACTCTCTGGCGGGTTTCAGGACGGAGGAGACCGAGCCGACGGTTCCGTACGGTCTGCTGAAGGCAGCCAGGAAAAGTGGGCAGCTCAACCTGTCCGGCCGAGGGCTGACAGAAGGTAATGTTCACTTATTAGCTAGCTTACACAGCTACAGAACCACTACACGTATTATACTGTCTTTCAAATGAGTTAAAAGGTCAAATCCTGTCAAAATGGCGCATAAAAATGTGGACGTTAACGCTTAGAGTGTGAAGACATTACTTCAACACTGTATCCCACTGTCTTGGAGACACAGATGAATAATGCTGTAGTGGATTTTTAGGTGTATTCTTCTAATTATGGAAAAATGATTAGTTTTTAAAACTGTATAACTATGCTTGAGTTATTTAAAGTTACATAGTATATATTTTATGTTGTATTAATGGCAGCATATTACACAGAATTCGTGTGAAGTATAGTCTACCTGCTGTCATGTATTTAAATGATCAGCTGCTCTTAGAGACACTTTCAACCACCAAACATGTAATAAATGTAATATATGACATACATGAAAACATCACTTTTGATACAGGGACATATATGTCATATTATGTGAAGATCTACTTTTATAACATACATGAAATAAAATTTGTATATGTACGTACATACATATATAAATATTTCTGATGAATGTTTATCTGGTAAAACTTGTTGCAACAAAATATGTTAATGATATATATTTAATTTATATACAACTTGCATATTAAAGGTCTATATGTTTGTATTTGTGTTTCTTATTAATATCTCTATCTGTCAATCTTCTTCATTCTGGGAACCCACTGTATACAATGACATATATTGACAGGCTTTGGGATGGATATATATATTTATCTAACGTGTCTACAATATAAGTGTATATAATAATAATAATAATAATAATAATAATAATATGTGGAGAATAAATAACTGTGTTTTATATTATAATCTCTTATATTCTACCAATGTTTGACTTTCACACTTTTTCAGCATTTCAGACATAAAACATTTTTCAGAGTTGAAGCTAATGAAGCAACTAAAGCAACCTTGTGATATGTGCATTAAAATTTACAATCATAACTGTTTCTCTTTGACCATTTGAACTAGTGTGTGTGTGTGTGTGTGTGTGTGTGTGTGTATGACAGCTACTTTATATTAACACTTGTCTCAGTCCCTCAGAACGTGTACCGTCTGAACGTTGACACACCGGAGGAGGCCGACAAGAACGTGTCCTTTGGCGCATCAGAACGCTGGTGGGAACAGACTGACCTCACCAAACTACTGCTCTCATCCAATCTGCTCACACAACTGTCTGATGACATTACACTACTGCCTGGACTCACGACGCTCGATGTAAGTAATGGCAATAAATTGTGAAAGTGAAATTTGCTTTGTGCCAAACTCCTTTGACTTAATTATAAAAATTCAAAATGTGCTTTATCTTTAAATTCTACAGGAGCTAAAACAGCACCGAGCATCTGTTATCATTATTTGGGATAAATTGACACAGAGCTCTTGTATTATGATCCCAGCCTATCTAATTAACTTTCTAACTTATCATCTATTGAGCCACTAACTCACTGAGTAAACACAACATCTATTGATTTTTATCATTTGTAGATGCTGATGAAGATGGTGTTACTGTGAGACGTCAGTTTTAATTATAAAACAAGAAGACATTTTCATTGTATCTGATTTAAAATGTTAATTTCCTCTTGCAGCTCCATGACAACCAGCTGAGCAGTTTACCTGGTGCTTTGGGAGAACTACAGGAACTCCAGCAACTGCGAGTCAGGTACAGACATATGCACAGATTTACTTATGTTTAAGTATGTATTATTATTTTTAAAAAAAAAACATAAAAGAAAAAAGAGACAATAATATAATTGTATATCACGCCGACCACCCGCAATAATTTCATATATTGCAATATTTGGGCTGGATTTTATTTAGGTATTACATTTCTATCACCCAAGCCTAATACACACACACACACACACACACACACACACACACACACACACACACACAGACACACACACAGACACACACACACATGTATTGGAACATGAAAACATTTCAAAGAATGAAAAACAACATGAACTAATCTTGTGACTTTCCATGATTTCAATGAGTAAAACTAGATTTCCAATTCAAATCTCTGACAGCAGAACTAAAAGTTATATTTATGATTTTAATATAAACTGAAATTGAATCTGTGTCTGTTCCCCCGTGTGGTCAGTCATAACCAGCTGACAACACTGCCAGTGGAGGTGTGTTCTCTGCAGAACCTCCGCAGCCTCACGGTCCAACAGAACCAGCTGGAGAGTCTGCCAGAGGAACTGGGGCAACTGAAGAACCTGACCGAGCTGGTAAATAACACAAACTGTGTGTAGTGTATTAACACTCCCAGCAGGCTCTGTCTGCTCTGCTGTGCTGTGTGATTGACTGACCGAGGTGTCCTGTTTGTCGGGGTTGAATAAAGGACCTGTCCAACAACCATCTGAAGGGCCTGCCGTCCGGCCTGGGCCGACTCACCTGTCTACAGAAACTGAACCTGAGTGACAACAAGCTCAGCTCTCTGCCCGACAGTCTGGCCCAGCTCACAAGTAAGACCAGCTGACTGTGTGTCGGCCTTTCTGCTTCATACACGCCAACTTTTCACACTTATGTAACCTAAATTATGTAATAACAGGAATGTTTATATCTGTGTTACCATACTTTACTATGATCTGCTCCTTTTTAATTTGCTTGTAAGACTGTTTGCTGTGAACTTCTTCCTTGTTTACCTGTTATTTTGATCATGTGAGTAAGATATAGATTTATAGATTCTGTTTTTACAGACTTTTACATTTTGGTTTTATTGATATTTGTGGAGCGACTGTCAATGAAAGTCAACACTTCCTGTGCAGATGTTTCACATTAAAAGCCCTCCAGTGTATCTGCAGAAGGATTTGAGTTTTACTGACAGAACAGTAACTGCAAAAAGATGGAAAAGAGAAATTCTTGGAAATAATTAATGAGTATTTCTGTCAAAACGAGAGGAAGTGAAAGCTGCAGGACGGTGAGCAAGACATGCTTCTGTCCTGATGGGTTTCGTGCTGCAGAGATGGATATTATCTGAATTTGCTTTTATGTGCAGTGAACCCTCTGACCTCGCCTTTATATGTCAGTGTTTAAAGTGTGTGAATTTAATAGAAACTGAATCTATTGACCTCCATGTCACGTGACGACCAAACAAACACACATCAAACTGTAACCTTGGAATAATTTTGCTTGGCTGAACATTAAAACTCAGTTCATAGTTTATTGAAGGCTGTGATGAAGTAGATATATTTCTGTTTGTTTGCTTTACATTTTAAAACGTCTTCATGAAGAATTGTCTGATTTAAACAACACTTTTGTTGCTTTAAAAAAAAAAATGTTTTTGTATAAACTATTTCAGACTGAACACAGTCCTGCACGGGGATTTGGTGAAATCCAATCCAGGAAGTTCAGTTGAAGCCACAGATTAATGTGTTTTAAAGGCTTATCACTTCACAATGGTTTGTAAAACTCAGAGGAGTTATCTTCTGTCACAATGAATCATGTCATGTCAATGTCACAAAGCAGTCCAGCAGGAACGTGCTCTTGCATGTATTTGATTGGCTAACACGATACCTCGCTGGCCAGATTCAGCTTTGTTGCCAAACGGTGCTGCATTGTTTTCCTTTCAAATAAATGAGGCGACTGCATTTTTTCTCACAGGGCTCTGAATGCTGAGACTCTGAGTGTGCGTCAAACAAACTTGTTGGTACAACGTGTCATCTGATCACATCTGAATTCAATCTATCTATCTATCTATCTATCTATCTGATGATGAGGATGAGGTGAAGCTGCGACTCACCGATCAGCTGACAGGAAAGTGTGTGATCTTGTTTGACTGACTGAGATCTGACTTCTGATTCGACAGATGTTAAGATGCTGGACTGCAGCAAAAACCAGCTGACTGACATCCCTGCCAGCCTATCAGGGATGCTCGCTCTGGAGCAGCTCTACCTTAGACACAACAAGCTCCGCCTCTTCCCACAGCTGCCTGCACCTGCGCTCAAGGTAACCATAGCAACATTATAGTTTCTCCACGTGTGAAACTCGTTTGTGTTGTGAATAATGGCGTCAGATTTACTGAGTTGTCGGTGTGTGTTGTTTCTCACTGAGCACTTTATTAGGAACACCTGTACACCTGCTTATTCGTGCAATTATCCAATCAGCCAATCACGTGGCAGCAGTGTAATGTATAAAATCCTGCAGAAACAGCTCAGGAGCTTCAGTTAGTGTGTGTGTGTGTGTGTGTGTGTGTGTGTGTGTGTGTGTGTGTGTGTGTGTGTGTGTGTGTGTGTGTAGGAGCTGTATGTTGGGAACAACCAGATTGAGCATCTGGAGGCGGAGCAGCTGGCCTGTCTGGCGGCCATCTCTCTCCTAGAGCTCCGAGACAACAAGATCAAAAGCCTCCCTGAACAGATCACCCTACTGAGCACGCTCACGCGCCTCGACCTCACCAACAATGACATCACCATGTAGGTCACCAGCATCATGACATCATCACCTCCTGTAGCATGACCACCGTGATCATTCAGCGCTCGCAGGGATTTCACCAGGTCACATACACACGTACCTCTGGTGTTATATTTGATATTTACTTTTCAAATATTCTATTTCTGTTAAATCGAATAGATCTAAATTATTTTTGTGTGATGGTTGGGGTGCATGCACAGGTTTAAGCCAGTGGTGAACCATGAGTATTAGAGCTGGGCCTTCAACTCGACGCAGATATAGAAAATATATAATAAAAAAATAGATAATTATATGTATATGGAAAATATTCTTGCGTATTTTTTGTAAATGTCACGTAGCAAGAATATGAATAGAGCTATAAGCAACCTTATATTTTGTATTAATCAAATAGAACTTTTCTATTAATAAAAACTTTTGCATGTGACCGCGCTCATTTGAAAAAGCTCCGCAATGAATAAGTGATTTGTTTTGTTTTCATATCGTCATCAATGTTTTGGACTAATTTGTCAATCGTTCAACAACAGTAGGTGTATAACACCCCAAAAGCTGTTTATAGACCGACAGAGGAACGAGTGTTGAAAAGTTTAGAGATAGTCTTGGATAAGCTCTTCTTTACGGCTTTGAAAGTTGTCCTTGGACTTGGATACAGTTACCAGACTACAGTTTCCAACTGAGACAGTAAATTTTCTTCTTTTTCGACCTTTGGCTTGTAGCCTACAGCAAACCCCCCAACACATTTCAGCCACAGACATTTTCCTTGCTTGAAGCCCTGCCAACAGCTAACTCTGCACTGTTGAGTCCTGCAGAGCTAATGTTAGCATCTAAGACTGTTTTTCATGTGAACTGGGGTCTGTCTCTGTCAGTCTTCCAGCGTCTCTCAGCCTGCTGCCCAATCTGAAGGTCTTGCTGTTGGAGGGAAACCCTCTGCGAGGAATCAGGAGAGACCTGCTCACTGTAGGTGACACACACAAACACAAACACAGTAAAAGTAAAACACAGCAGAGAAAACTGAAAACCATTCTAATGGATGTGAATTAATTATGAAGGTGAAACACAAAACTAGTTTGTTTAAGTCTGAGAATAGCTGTTCCACCTCAGTGACGGGGAGAGATGACCGGCCGTTAACCGACAAGATCAAAGTGTGAATGGCTTATTTTATTACACGTGCAGAACCGGCATAATAACTTCCATCTCCCGTGTAGGAAAATATTTTATAACTTAAAATAAATAGCAAGTAGTAGCCAGACTTTGTAACGTATAAACAGTTTAACAAAACGAAAACACACATTGAATCCTCCAGCGCCGAGAGCACTGTAAGGAAAACCACTTCCTCCTCCTCCTCCTCCTCCTCCTCCTCCTCCTCCTCCTCCGCTCTCAGCTATTTAATGATCAATAACAGCAAACAGGTGACCTCAAAATAAAACAAACAGGCCAGGCATACCTCATTGGATAAATATCCAATGAGGGTGGATTGTCTCTCGTGTGCACGGTTTTAAATTGTTTAACTGATAGTATTAATCCGGTCAAATTTCTTATTGTGGGTTAATTATTAATGTCCCTACCACAGATGTTACAGTTTCGATGGTTCTGAATATGAACTTTCACATCAGCTGCTAATGTTCAGCACCGTCTTCGTGAGAAACAAACATCCATGTTAATTTTTCTAACTGCTGACACTCCTCTCCTCTTCACCTCTCCTCTCGTCACAGAAAGGAACCAATGAGCTTCTGAAGTATTTAAGAGGAAGAATCAAAGGTAACGTTCACATGTTTCGGCTTGTGATGGACAATAAAGTTTGATTCTGATTCTAATTGTTTCAAAGATGAAACCAAAACCACAGAATCAGACTGATTTCTCTTCCACATGTTGGTCTGAAATCTCCTGCACTGGAACTGCAGAGAATAATAAATGATCTGCGTGTGGAGGTTCATCCTTGATCCTGTGATCAATATGAGTAACAAAATAATCTCAGCTCAACATCCACTAACTACCCTTTTCATAGTTTTTAACCACCTCTCATGGTCTTCATCAGGGAGTTGGAAGGGCGTGGTGCTCTGGGCCTTGGTCTCATGTTGCAGTTTAATTACAGGGATCATAGATAGAAAACCTTCAGTAAAGCAGCGTTTTTCTGAATATAGAGATTGTGTTTAATAGGTAATGACATTTGGCACCTCACAAGTGAAACTCTAAAGTTCCCATGTTTACTTTAGTCACAAGACTTAGTCGACTGAATGTATTGACGCTGCTAAACTTTCTGGTGTTTGTATGTACAGAGGAGCCAGAGAGAGCAGGTGAAGGACATACAGCCATGACGTTACCCAGCCAGGCCAGCGTCAATGTACATAGCATTAAAACTCTCAAATCACTGGTGTACAGGTGAGTGATGGACACACACACACATACACACACATTTGTGTTTCCCAAAAACGAAGTCAAGAAACAGGTGACCCTCCAGAGGTCGGAAACAGCTAAAGAATCCTGAAGAACAAATATTGGTGAATTTTTGTCAGACGTCCTGAAGAGCTTCCTGCCTCTGTGCGTCCTGTAGGTGTGTGAGGAATATGAGGAAATATTAGTGACATGTCAGGTGCACTCACCTTGACCTGACCTCCAAATAGAGTCGTTTAGAGAAGCTGCATAAAAGTTTGTTTCCAAGCTCCGTCTGACTGCTCATGTTACTGTCACTGCGTCCTCAGACCTCAGTGTTTACTTTGGTGAGTAGAGTAAAAAAATTAATGATCAAAATCAAAATAAGATCAAAGTTGTAATAAACTCAGAAGATGCTTCAAAGCTGCAGAGTTTGATGTTAATCTGCATTTATTTCTTTCACATTTGATTCAATGTTTATTTCAAAATGTTGCTGGTTTAAGGGTTTAGTTACACCCTAGTTACTGTGTGTGTGTGTGTGTGTGTGTGTGTGTGTGTGTGTGTGTAGTGAGAAACAGGCAGGTGTTATTCCAGATGAGGTGTTTGATGCTGCAGCAGATCAGGGTGTTACCACTGTTAACTTCAGCAAGAACCAGCTGACCTCCATACCTCCCAGGTACACACACACACACACACACACACACACACACACACACACACACAAACACACTCACCTATACACAGCGTGGATGATGCACTTAGACTACTATCTTGATAACTATTTATTAGACAGGGCCATTAATCAAGTCTGATTGGATGATTTACCTCTAGCAGAATGATATGATGAGAATTCTTGACCATCTAAATCTTCATGTAAGAAACTAATAATGTGGAGGTTAAATCATAAACGTTGTCCTGATGATCACAGGTTTAATCTCTCCTGTCACACAGAATATTATCAAAACAACAGTTATAGGAGACTGAGTACGAGCTGATTGATCGGTTTCATAACATCTAGGATCAGATGTGTGTGAGCGTTGACTTCCTGTACAGACTGTGAAGCTTTTTGTCACTGCTGCCGCCGCCACCTGCTCCCGCCCCGTTCCCGGGCACGACACAGTTCATCTGTAATGAGCCTGTTGTATCATCAGAGAAAAGCTGTTTGTACCAATCAGACTAACTGTGTGTTCACAGACTGGTGGAGTTCCACTCCTCACTGTCAGACGTCAACCTGGGGTTCAACAAACTGACCTGCTGCTCTCCTGATGTCTGCAAGTTACTGCAGCTGACACACATCGACCTCAGGTACACACACACACACACACACACTCAGATTTACAGTATGTTTACATGACTGTTCTCTGTTGTGACGTCTTCAAATGTCTTGTGTTGTTCAACAGTTCAAACATATTCAGTTTACAGTGATGTAGTTATTCACATCAGTGATCATCACACCATCAGCCTCCCTCAGTATTTTCTTTATATCACGTCACATACATGCAGCATGTAAGCAAATAGGAATCAAATGAGTCCAGACATAATGTTTTTTAACATTGTATGAAACAGGAAGATAAGATATGATAAGATAAACCTTCACTGATCCCACACCGAGGAAATTCACTTGTTACGGCAGCATAGAAAAACGAGGTAGAAGAAATCAAGTATAACAATAGAATAAAGTAGAAAAATAACAAGTCAAGCATAAATAAGAAGGTATATACATTATAAGTACTTGCATTTGTAGAGATATTAACAAAGATATTTACATATTATTATATTTGCATCCATGAAGCAGAATTCTGAATTGATGAATAAAGTTACAGGAACAGGATTTTGATATAGAAGCGCCAGTGAAGAGCTGCATGTTGCACTTATGATCTTTATTTTGGTCTTCTTCTTCTTTCAGGAATAACCAGCTGAGTGATTTACCACCTGACATGAAGAGCTTAACTAAACTACGCTCCATTATCCTCAATTACAACAGGTAACTCACTGTTTCTGGATCAGTTCACCTCTGAATTAAAACCTCCTCATCTGTTCACTTAACTTCCAAACACACACATCAGCTACGTCAGTTTTATTTTTATGTTTTCATGGATACTTTCCCTAAAGTACAGAATTAATATATTAATATTAAAGCTGTTTCCACGGCAGCTGAGCCATTCTTTAATCAGCTGACCGATCAATAAACAGTCCGGTAAAAACCTAAGCTCCTCTCTCCTTTTCCTCCGAGACACATTTAAAGTTGAACATCCCCAGTGATCAGAGAAAGCAGAATTAATTGAATTTAAAACACCCATAATGCATCTGTCAGCTGGACCGTCTCCTGCACTTTGCTCACAGGTTCAAGTCCATCCCTGAAGTCCTCTATCAGATTTCATCCTTGGAGACGGTGTTGCTTGGTAACAACCAGGTGGGCGCAGTGGACCCTGGTCTTCTGATGAAGCTGGTGAATCTGTCGACGCTGGATCTGTCAAACAACGACCTGCTGAACGTCCCCCCTGAGCTGGGCCTGTGCTCCAGCCTCAGGTAGGACGCACACAGTCTGTAGCTGCTTCACTGCAGCTGCTGTTTCTGCGGTTTTCAGACTGAGGACAGTGACACTGATGCTGTTCGCTACTTTCTCTGTGTGATGTCCACTGCTAGGAATCAAATTATGATCATTAGATGTTACTGACCGAATTGTTCGTCACTTTCTCTCAACCTGCATCATGTATTTGTTCTTAGGAGGATAGTTAAAGTTAAAGGAAGTGAAGGGAAGTCGGTAGGTTAGGATTGGTTCCTGAGGTTTGTGACGTACGAAACCCTGAATTTGTTTTTATGAGACTGTGAAGGTGGAAACACTCAGTCAAGGTGTTGATGATTATTTCACTCATCATGTCTCGTATTAAAAACATCATATTAACGAGATGAAACACGTTTCGTCCCTCAGGTGTCTCAGTCTGGAGGGGAATCCGTTCCGCTCGCCCAGAGCCGCCATCGTGGCCAAAGGAACAGACGCAGTGATGGAGTACCTCCGCAGCCGCATACCTACATGACCTCTGACCTCAGCCGGGACAGCTCCACCACCGTCATCAACACAGACCTTAACTGACCTTAAAAAAAAAATTCTCCTTTTTTAAATTAATTTTTTGCATTTAAATGCTTCAACCAACAACCTGATTTTTGAACCATATTTTACACAAGTGTATGATTCAGTTCACAGTAAAAACTGAACCAATCACAAAGAGGCAATCAATCTTAATAAAGTTGTTGCGAAGGATTATAAATGAGTGGTGTGAATTTTATAACAGGCCCAGTGTGAGCTCTGTAAGAAGGCCCATTAAAACATAACGAGTTTTCTTAGCTGTTAAAGCAGAATTCATGCAGATAATAATAATAATAAAAAGTCTGTCCCTCCTGCTTGGTGAAGTGAATTGTGGGTTTGCCGACCTCTTTTCACGACTCATCGAATCCCACGAGTCTCATCCTCACGAGGACTGAGACTGTCCCACTTCATGGTTCATCACACACTCAAACATTCAGCTCTTCTGTGGTTTGTTTACACTACAACAAAATCGATGTTTACCATGTTTATAATAAAGGAAATTGATAATTCATTATAATTCATAATACCATCTGCAGTTATTATTATTACGCCTTTTTTTTCTCTCTCCTTATTTTTCTTTGTTGTATCCTGTTATATGTTCAACCCAAACTTTTGTCACTATTTTTGCACATAATTTAATAAAGGAAGAAAAAAAAGGATTTATAAATGGTTTATATTGATGCAGGCTCACTATTTGGCAAGATCAAGTTAATGCTTACTATTCATTAATTTCTAATGAGTTACTACCATTTATAACTGGTCAAATGAGCCTTATTATAAAGTGTAAAACATATCATCAATTATTAATGATAAAGCTCCATTTTACTAGTTATAAATACTAGTAACTTGATCCAGCCAAATAGTGAGCCTGCATCAATGTATGAAAACTGTTATAACTTGTTTATTATCATTTATTTATGATTAATAAAGTGTCAATAATCTAATTATAAACCATTTATAAATCCTTTATATGGGTAGTCTTATTGTGAAGTGCTACCAACATTTCCTGTATATAAAAAGCAGAAATGGGAAATGTGTGTCGAAACTATAAGAAATAATTTAATCTATATTTATATATTTTTTATAATATTTATATTACTCTTAATATCTTATGTTAATAATCTGGATCTATAATCAACACTATTTGATCACTGACGTCCAGAGTTGTCTGCAGCCTGATGCTCGCTCACATCACTCACTCCTGCACCACATACAGAGATGCTGTGACAGACAGAGCCTCCGCTGCACCGACAAACTTTATTGAAACTGTCAACCAGGACAGGTGCAACCTGACAAGCTGAATATTTTTTCGAAATAAGAGTCTCCATTAGTTAATATGCCACTTTGCATTTACGTGACATATTAACCAGTTATCTAAAAAAAACAAAAACAACAATAATTTAAAAATAACTAAAAAACTAAACAAATCTGGATGCCAACTTTAATGTATGACCACAACATCACGGAGTTTAGTGGATGATCTCCAGGCTGTTCAAACAGAGAAATCTGCTGTGGTTGGGGCTGAATTTTATTTTGAAGCTGTGGAAATAGAGTCACATCTGAGCACTACTTCCTGTTGATTCTCCTCTTTCTTCTTCCTGCAGGTGTGCTCAACCTCTGACAGGTATATAACTAACACGGTTTACAAACCAGCAAAATGAAATGACTGTTTATTGATCAACCAAATAGCACAGACAGAAGAACATCAACATCTGGCCTTGACAGACAGACAGACAGACAGACAGTGACAGACGGACAGAAGATACAGCCTTTGAATCTCATACAAACTAACAGTAATACACAGTCAGCGCTCTGAGAAGTGCTGAGTCACTGTAACTCTTCCCATGCCACTACGAGTCAACACACACCTTGTCGAGACCCTAAGCAGAAACCTAATGTAATTACAGTGAGCCTGTGTGTGTATCTGTGTGTGTGTGTGTGTGTGTGTGTGTGTGTGTGTGTGTGTGTGTGTTTTGTTGGTTGTGGTAAAGGGACGGATGCCTCTGGTTGGCTCACACAGGATGTGGACGGCTGATGACGAGTCTGGATCTAAAAGTCCTCAAAGCACCACTTGATACCCAGAAAGATCATTGTTGCAAAATGGCCGACCTTGTTACAATATTTACAAAAATATAAAATGTAAATAAAAATACAAACTAATTCTGTTTTTTAAAAGTATTCTTGTTACGAAGGGAGGACTGAGGTGTCGGAGGTTCGCTGGAAAACCGTCTCGCTGTCTCTCGATGGCGTCGTCGTCCCCCAGACAGAGCCAGCGCCGCAGACTCTACTGATCTGTCTTCTGCTTCTTGGTTTCAACTTCATCCTGGAGACAAAGGAAGAACAAGGTGAGAAGTGTCATCTCAGGTAAATATAACACCTGTAACCACACCGTCATCGAAATACAAGCCGATCTGTTGGTTAGAAAAGTCTGTAATGTCTATATATGTCCAGTAATAAGACATTTCTGGACATTTATATTGGACATTACAGACTATTTGAAACAAGATCTCTCACAGGTGAAATGTTTTCAACTATCCGCTAAGAAAAGGAAACTACAGCTGCGTCACTGACGCGAGGGACAGACTGAAAGAGAAACTCATTTATTTTCATGACTTATTTTTCTTATATTGCAAATTGCAAAAGAAAAAAATGAAGTGCAATGAAAAATATAATTTAACTAAATAATACTGAAGACTGTTATTAAACCGTCGTGCATCTGAATATTTATTTATACCTTTGAGTGAAAGCGGCTGTCGCTGCATCATAATGATGATGAATTATGGGAAATTAATTTAGAAGATGCAGCTACAGCGACAGTAGCTAAAAGTACATCCAAGTGTTTCCATGACGATTGTCAGTTTCCTGTTTTTCTGTTGAATTAACTGATTCAAATCTTTCCTCTACGGCTGTGACAAAAGAAGAAGAAGCACCAAAACTGAACTCCATCAACAATAATAATAATACTATTAATAAAAATATAATAATAGCTCATCCCATGACATCCACCCGTGACCTCTAGCTGACTGAGTGATGTCCAGTCTCTCATTATTGATTGTTGATGGAGTCTCCATCTTGAGACTCACTGTTACACTGTGTGCTTTGAACTTTTTAGTGTCCCCTGGAAACACTTCCTGTTGTGTTGTAGGACTGAATTTGCGTCTTTGCGTGTGTTTTCTTAAGCTGCAGTACGTTGAGCTCTCAGGGCCGCTGTACAGATGCATTCTGGGCCGTCTGTGAGGGTTTCCCCTTCACGCGCAGTGAAAACCTTAGATCAGCCTAAAAGGTCACATGTCACTCCGCTGCTCATCGACCTCTGGCTCTGCTCCAATCCGCTGGAGTCATTCAAACTTACGCTCGTTCTCGGACGCGGTCGTCTGGCGTCACCGCCCGTCTCCCTCTCCATCCTATTAAACAGACGCACCTGTACCTGAGAAACGTTTTGACCTTGTGTTCTGTAGTTTCCTCCTTGACGACCTCGGCTTATATTCCATCCACCTCCATCATACTGTTGTGGAGCGGGACCACCTGTCCGTGTTCGGTCGCCGCTCTTTCTACGACTGAAGGCATGTAGCTGCTGTAATGTGAAGCGCCTCCTCCTCACCTCTTCATCATCGTCATCCTCAGCTGCTCTCTTCCCCGTCGGCCCATCAAGGTCGTCTTCTTCGTCGTCCTCTTCATCACCTGAGCGCACACACAGATAATCAGAGTGAGGCTTGGGGTCGGCCTGTGTCACATGACCTGGATAACACCTGGATAACACCTGGATAACACCTGGATAACACTGCTCCCATCATGTTACCGTGTGTTTACAACTAAGTTAATATAGGATTACACTTAACCTTCAGTAAACATGAGCCTTATCTTCTAACAGTGTTAATAATGTTCAGCCTTGTTCCCGTTCACACTGGTAACACCTAATGAAGAAAGACACTAAAGGTAGACGTGAACCCGGCTTTGAACGTATTTAGGAGAAGCTCTCAACGTCACTATGAGACACCTGCTGCTGGAGAGAGTTTCCCTCCATGTAAACAGATAGGACGACTACAGAATATAAGTACTGCAGTTACAGGAAATTAAACTTCACTGAAGTCTGTAGCTGGACAAAAGTAAAATAAAGCATGTATAACAATTAAAACTGCGTGAGTTACTAAGTTCTTCTTCAGTCTCCATTTGTCACGACAGGAAAACACACAACTCTGCCAAACAGAGTCACACACACACACGCACACACACACGCACACACACACACACACACACACACACACACACACACACCGCTGTGGTTCTGTGGTTCAGCTGTAAACCAGGGTCTGAACAGCACGAAGCATAACTTTGTGATATCATTGTGGACAGTTCTCTTTTTTCAAGCTCACGTTAAATTTTCATTTCTACATCGTGTTATTTATGTTATATCATGATCTATATATAATATATCCCTTTTTTATATAAATGTCCAATATTATCTAGTTCTAGTGATATCTAGTTTTTATTCACTCACTAAAAACAAAAATGTTCTCCTGGTTTAAATTGAATTAAATAAGAAAGCAACAACAGGAAGTTGCATCATTTGACTTTCCAAGATGCTCAAAATATTTAACCTCCTGACAGAAACTGAATATAATGAAGTTTAAATGGTTTAACTCCAGGCTCAGGCTGCACCATTCATCCAAATATAATCAAAATTGCAATATGGCCAAGTGCAATATCCAAATCACAGGAACTGTAATTTTTTTGATAAAAGGTAAAATGTGTCTCAACGTTGTTACAAATCATATTCTCCAGACGTGAAAGAAACATGTTTGTTTGGTACAAGACCGACAAAAATCTCATAATCATCATTTAAATATTTTTTAAAATGAAAAAACAATCACTTGAACTGAAGTTATAAGTTTACTGACGTCGGTTCAGTCCGAGACATTGTGCAGTTGCTCAGTCTGGCCACCAGGCGGCAGACCGACCCTTCTGATCTCCTGACTGTCGTTCACAGTGTTTACATGTTAACCAGCACACAGCTGCTGCACCAGTCCCAAAGAAACATTCCCCTGTAACCAGGACTTCACTTCCCTTCAGGATCATTTCCAGCAACAGCAGTTACATTAATAGACAGCGGCCATTAATCAGACTTCAGACTCTGCCACCAATGTGACTGTGAACCACGGCTGAGAGCTGCTACAGTGTCAAAGTGTTATTTGAACTGCTGTTATGAAAATTCAGCTGCTTTCACAAGTACAGTGAAGGTGATTGTTAATTTGGCAGACAAGCAACCAACCATCAGTTCTAATATATATATATAATTTTTTTCTGGCAACATCATCCATAATAAAGAGTGTGTGTACCCTCTGCATCCTCGTCATCGTCCTCATCTCCCACATCCTCCTCGTCCTCGTCTACCTCGTTCTCCTGCTCGCCGTTCTCCTCGTCCTGACAGGGTGACACAGAGTTAGATTCGTCAGCAGCTGAGAGACAGGGACCAATCGTGTGCTGCGAGCAGAGCGAGAAACAAGAGGAGCCGTCTTACGGTTTTGCCGTTGGCAGCGGCCTCCTCTCCGTTCTCGGCCTCTTCGGTCTGTTTCTTCTCCTTCAGCTCCTGGAAGCGAAACATAATCTTATAAACAAGTGACCATCTTTATGAATGTAGTGTAGCGTAAACAACACAAGGACAAAAGAAAATGACCAAATCTGAGGACGCAGGACGATCTCCATGTTTTCAGGATGAACTTTAGTGATGAGTGTGAAGGGTCAACATTCAGCTCTCTCTGCAAAGTGTTTACACGCCTCAGTGTTTCTCTAAACTTTGTATTGTCTTTGTGTATTTTCTCTTGGCTGTGTACTCAAGCTGTCTGACTGCACTCTGTTCATCCTCTGTGTAGAGCAGGGAACAGCATTTTCATAAAGCAGACGCAGCTTCAACATATTATATCCAATACAGTATATGGCAAATATATTGTTGTTGTTTTTTTATTCTTGTGACATGCAGATGATTCATTTAGAGAATATGTGTCATATATATTGATTTACATGAAGCTGTTTGACCTGTAGCATTTCAAAAGTTCTTGCTGTAATACTTTACATGGAAATTTAAAAATTAGGAGCTTGATATCAAGAGCAGTGGATCCTGACCTTTTCCAACCCACGTGAATAAAATCTAAAAAATGTTAGTGGCCCACATCCAACTTTTTTTTTATAATAATAGTAATAATAATAATAAAAACTTCATTCATATAGTACTTTTCAAAACAGAGTTACAAATTGTTGTACAAACATAAAAACAAAAGAAAGCAATAAAAGACACAGAACACATAGTTTCATTAACACACGTCCCTACTTATAAACCACATGAACTATACTCGATAAATGCAGTTTACTCAAGTTCCAGTAGGGAAACAGGAAGTTGGTGAGAAAGTCTTGGTTTGGTTTCGAGCTGAGCTGTGTGACTGTGTCCTGCTGAAAAAGGAGGGAAACTCTCAGAGGTGTTTCCCCTCCATCCTCTTCACATTCTCCAAGCTGGGCTGCAAGTTGCCTTTTACAGTCAGGTGGTAGTTTACAGCTAAGCCCTCCTATTGGTCAGTTCTCTCTAAGTCCCTCCCACCTCCTACTCGCTGAAACCTGACACCTTCAGTCAGAGCAGAGCCTGGTGCAGAGACTGCAACTCCCAGCAGCACACGGGCCGATTATTCTCTGTCAGCTAATCAGATGCCAAAACAAGTAAATGTCTTCTGACAAAGTTCCTCACAGCAACACTGTGTTTATACTGATTACTTACTTACTTTACTTCTTTTAATTCTGTTAAGCACATAAAATGACCTCTGTGTATGATAATGTGCTGTACAAATCAATCTGCCTTGCCTGTGTATGATGGTATTACAACATTACACAGACAAGCTTCCTGGGCACCATGCTGCATGCAGCTACACATTCACCACAACTACCTGCTACCTGTCCACACAGAGGACTTCCTCACTGTTACATGAAGAGCAGGCCTCAGTCACTCTAACTTCACTTACATGGTTATCACAGTTTGGAGCATCCAGTTACTGTCTGATCTTTTCCACCAGACTCTCTTATAATCAACATAATAATAATAATAATAATAGTAATCGTTATTGTCCACAAATAAAAAAAAATGACCTTTGGCCTCACAGGCTGGTGAAAACAGATCATTGTGACTCACAAACAATAAATACAATAATTAAACACAGTGCACAGTTCGAACAACAATAACGGATATGATTCCAGTGTGAATGACGAGTTCAATAAAGTTATTGCATTTGGTGTAAAGGTCTTTCTGTAAATGTTCTTGGTTGCTGTTGGGGATCTATAGTATGAAGAGGATTAAGGGCCACGTGAGAATTTCTTAAATTTTTTTCTCAGAATTATGATTTTAAAATAAAATCCTCTTCCGTGCTACAGCGTCTTCCTGAAGGCAGTTTTGTAAATTCTTTATGAACAGGAACAGACAATTTCTCAGGCTTCGTCTCTCACCTGCATTCTGTATGTACACTCTATCGATCTATCGATCTATCTATCTATAGCTGAGTGGTTTACATCCTGCCTCTCTCGTCTTCTTTTTTTGCAGACCAGTCTGTTCCCCTCGCGCCCCCCTGCGGCTTGATGCACGCGCGGCTCAGTGAGCCAGGCACGAGCCCTGCCCCTCGCGCACCAGCTGCTTCAAGTAACAGAAGGAGAGAGAGAGAGAGAGAGAGAGAGAGAGAGAGAGAGAGAGGGCACGGTGGTCTGTGGTGTATACACATATATAAAACTATAAGTCCTACACTTCCGACCCACTGTTTCTCACCTGTCACCTGCTCCCTCGTGTTTCAAAGAGACAGACTTTTATTTTTGTAAGTGACGGCAGCTCTGAAACAAAACTGGGGGGGGGGGGGGCGGAAATCAACAATAACCGCCTTGGCATCCTCACACTCGCGCAGGCAGCAGGTACAGTTCAGGAAACCCAATCGAGGACGGCGGTAACGAAGAGGGAGAAGCCGCTGAAGCTCCTCCGCGCGACGGAGACAATAACACTAATAAACACATGAGCCGCGAGCGCGCGCTCCCAGCGATGGACCGGAGCTCGAGATGAATAAACTATAAGATTATTGTTCAGTCACGTCACAGATTAGTTACAACCTGATGAGACTGAGCTGACGGAGTGGTTATTATCCGTGTGTGTTAGTCCGCGTCTCAACACACTGCTCTCAGGTCCGAAAAAAAAAAAAAAAAAAAAAAAACTCCCTCGAAATAACAATTTATTTAACAATTAAACACATTTAAATTTTGTGTGAACATGCACGTGCACACCGAAACACGTGACACAAGATATGAGCACTCATCTTTTTTTTTTTTTTTATACAAAACAATATTTAACATTTAAAAACACAAAACAAAAAACAAAAAAAAAAAGCTGCTGAAGCTGTTTCCTTCTCACAAGCCTTCACAGTTTTGCATCCAAACACTCATTGGGCGGCAGCAGCGTGGTTAATGGAAAATGAAAGTCTTTATTTCATGAAATCAAACTGGTTCTGACAGCTCCACACAACAGCTGATAAGGTTTTTATTTACTCAGCCGATTCCACTGGCAAATCTTTCAGTGAGTTTGTCGACAGAGCTCCGTCCAAAGCGACCTGGATGGAGCAACTATGGAGCCCGTAAATCTAGTTAGTGAAATGACAGATAGGCATGTTCCCATCTCCTCATGTCTGGATCCACAGGCTTCAACCCGCCGAGGAAGCTGCTTTATTCTCTCTTTTCTCCCCACTCCTCATCCATTCTCACAGCTGCTTCACCTTTCATCTCAATGCACTGTTACAGTGCAGAGTTTAATGTCAAAATGTACTACACCCATAAGATAAAGATTTCAGATAGTGTTAAATACACGGAAGGTCTTCTTTTGTGTCGACCCTGAGCTTAAAATAGGCAAATTACTAATACAGTTATAAATGGAGGAAGGAGTTAGGAAAAGCATTGTGTCCTTATCTCTTCTTCTCTCGTCCTTACCTTGGCGCTCAGTTCCCCGCTGCTTTCTACTTTACTGTCCGCCATGTTAGTTGTACAAAAACAAATTAATATCCAGTCAAGAGTGTTGCAGAATTTGAAAAGAGAAAAGAAATCAGCCGTAGAGTCCTGACACCAGTGTGGCGGGGAAGAAAGGCGTTTATCCTGCCAGCGGCGCGTCCAGCAGCCGGAGCTCCTGCCTTTATAGACCAGTGGGAGGCGAAAGGTGTCCGGAGCTGCGCGCTGATTGGTCCATCAGCTTTGAAAATATTCAGCCTGCAATTGGCTCAGATGGAAACAATAGACAACCCTCTGTTGTGTTAGTGAGTGTGTCTTATCTCAATATGGAGCAAATTCTGTCCACACAAGTTTTTTTTCATGTTAAACCTGTCACTTTCTCCCTCTCGGGAGGACACACACACACACACACACACACGCACATGGACACACTGTAGGCTATAGCTTTAATCCTTTAATAAGTTGTGCAGTCCAGCACACTGTCATCTCAGTCATGTCCGCAGCTTACTTACTTACTTACTGACTAAACCAAGCAACTGTTATTTCTACAACCACTGCTGCAGCTCCGACTGTAACAGTGGAGCTGCCATTTTTAAAAGTACAACCAGTCATGTAAAAATTATTCATTTAATACATCATTTACTATAGGTTGCATATTAATGTTGTGGCTGCTCCAGGTGCTGATATGACTTCAAATACTGTTGTACATATCTACCAATCATCACATTCAATCAGTGTATATTAATCATATGAATTAGACTAAGAGTGAAATATTTAGTTTAGTCTTTATTATCTAGAAACAGTTAAAAAAAACGGCTTAGGGATTTAAACTGCACAAAGTGGAATTAATTAGGCAAAATGTAAATACTTTCAAAACTATTCTGAGCATTGCACTTGACTGTAATGTGTTTTACTCAAGTAAAAACCAGTAGGTCATTACCCATAATACACATTATTGTTCCTGTTCATAATTATTCCAAATAATTAATACTTCAATTGACGGACCAAAGCACTGCAGATACTACTGCAATACTGCTACTGCAACTACTACCGCTACTGCACTGTTGCTACTACAAAAGTTACTACTTTTATTTTTATTGGTGTTGTCACGACTATTATTCCTCTGGCAGCTGCTACAACTGTTCAATAACTTCCTCACATCGGCCAAACTACCAACGGTACATTGAATATTGGCTTTGTGGGTTAAAGGACATGGTTAACAACTTTTTTTTTCTGCTTTTATGTTATTTTCCTCATTGATCTGTCTGTTATTGATTATTGTTTATCTACGGATGTTTCTTAAATGACAGTACTAAGATATATCGATAAACGTATTATACATATAGATATATAAATATAGATATAGATGTTTAAATATAGATATAGAGACATAGAGACATAGAAACAAGGAGAGACGGACAGTGGGGGAGCACGAGAGAGGGGAAAGAGTGGGGACTGAGAGGCAGAGAAATACCAGGAGGAGAGACGGGTGGGAGGGGTTGAGAGGGAAATGGGGGAGAGGTGTGGGTGGGTGTGAGAGGACAGACATGTAAATCTTGTTAACTGTTCCTTGTTTCCTGTTTCTGTTAGTGTCCGCATTCTTCAACACAAAAATAGACAATAAATACTGACATCAACACATTAATAAAGAAAAATACAATCCACATAAAAGTTCAATTTGAAAAAGGAAACACTTTCTTTCATCGATTTTTCTTCCATAAATCGTGATAAGAACCAGAGAAAACGGCGCTGTTGTTTCAGTCCCTCACCAACATGGCGGCTTTCGGAGTCCATATGGCGTCGCGATTGTTGAACACGTCACCTGATTGGTTAGTGAACTGGAGTGAACATAAAGCTGACGCTTTGCGCCCGATGAGTGGCTGATACAGCTGCCAATCAGCCGGAGCAGGCTCGTGAAAGTGGGCGGGGTGTTCGGCTGTAAGTAACAGCAGGAGCGAATCAGAGGCAAAGCGGACCGGCTACTTCAAAACAAAGTACTAAACTAAACTAAACTAAACCGAACTGAACTAAACTAAACTAAAAATTTAATAAAAAATTATAAATAAATAAATAATAATAACAATAATAATAATAATAATAATAATCGAAAAATAAATAATTAAATTAAATTAAATTAAATTGTGCCCATACGCAAATGTAACATATATTGAATATATATGAAATATAAAATAAATATGTAAAATTTATTCATGAAACCTACTAGAAATAGCAACAAGCCTATGTTTATGTATGTATGCTCTTATTGTAGACATGTTATATAAATATATATCCATCCCAAAGCCTGTTAGTATATGTTGATATTATTTATTTCCCAGAATGGGAAGATAGACGGTTTAAAATGAATGGTTAATTATTAAGAAAAACACACATTAGCATATAGAATTTTTATATGTATGTTGTTTTAATAAACTTTCATATATAGATTAAATTATTTATTTTATTTGTAATTTATTCACATAATTATTTATAATTAAATATTTATCTTTAACATATATATTCATCGTACAGATATTTTTAATACATGTACGTAAACAAATTTTGGTTATTTCATATATGTTATAAACTTATATTTTACACACATTTCTGTGTGGGTGGTCTCTGGTGTCAGATGTCCAGCCGCTTGGATCTTTCTCCGGTTGTCCACTTCAGGTCGATGACCTTTGACCTCTCTCCAGTCGATGATGTGAGTTATTTTTGGTCTGCTGTTCACAGAAAGAGGATGTTGTCAGTTTGTGGTGTTCAGTCAGTCTCTCGCCGAGGGTCGCTGTGCTGTTTTGCTGGTGTAGTGATCCCCACAGATGTCACGTGTGATGTCACATGTGATGTCATGATGTCATTACCTGCACAAACCTCAGGCCACGTTCAGACCGACTTCAGCCGTCTTGTTCGTGTGAACAGAGCCAGTCTGGTGCTGCAGCAGGGTCAAAAAAGTTCAACCTCGCTCATATTTGTACTGCATGAGCAGCTCTGCAAACACAAACTCTGACAGGACTAAATAAAACCGTGTTTATTCCTGTGTGATGTTGTAGACATCTAACTGTAGATAATACATAAGGACGTCCCACTCAGATGGTTCTGATCCCTCCTGTTCATTTAGCAGTGCTCGTCCTGGTCTGCAGGTGGGGTGGGATACTCACTGTTCACTCTTTGTGTCCATTTATCCAGAGTGCTGACAAGATGTCGATGGTGGTTAGAGTGAAAATGAAGTTTGAACTGTAAGGCTTCATCAGACCGTGTCCTTCATCATGTACTGGGACGATCTGCAGCTGAGTGTGAAGCGACTGGGATGAGAGTCAGCACCTTCAAGTCTGAGGTCACGGTTCACTGCCGGAAAATAGTGGATTTCTCCCTCTGGGACGGGAGCAAGTTGCTGCCTCAAGTGAAGGAGAGTCAGATTGGTGCAGCGTCGGCAGTAATCTGGCCACCACACTGGACCATTGTGGTGAAGAGGGAGCTGAGCTGGAAGAGGAAGATTTTGATTTACCAGATATTTTACGTTCAAGCCGTCACCTATGGTCATGAGCTCTGGGTAGAGACTGAAATGAGTTTCCTGGGCTCAACATTATAGATAAGGTGAGCAGCTCAGACACCCAGAGGGAGCTGGGAGTGGAGCTGCTGGAGGAGCCAGGTGTGAGAGGAGGATCAGGATGCTTCCTGGGCGCCTTCCATTGGAGGATTTCTGGGCTTTTCCCTGGGGTAGATCCAGAAGACACTGGAGGGATTACATAGCTCATCTGTCCTGGGAACACCTCTGGGTCCACCAGGAGGAGCTGGGAAATGTTGCTGGGTAGAGGGACATCTGGATTAACTTGTTTAACCTGTTGCCACTGACTCTGGAGATGGATGGATGGGAAAAACGTTCTGGGCTACTGTCTTATTTGTATATCAGTTTTTTATTTATTTATTCAGTTAGTTCTCTCGGGGTGGAGCGGTAAGTTGAGAGATTTTTGGTGTGGTAACAGCATGATGTAACACAGTCCTACAACATACTGCTGCCATATTCCTGCGGATATACTCATGCGACAACTCAATAACAAAATAAATCAGGAAGAAATGATCTCATCCTCATCACAACAGACTTATCAGGTTATATTTTCACAGTGTCCTACTGCTGGTTTTCATGTGAATCAACCACTGGCCGCTCAGACTACAGGAATTAACTTTATGTGTTTCCGTCTGAGTGATTGAATGTCCAATCGTCCTGGTCACACACAGGTGGCTGCGGGGTCATTTGAACTACATCATGTGCAGCGCTGACAGTTTGACAGCAGGGGGCAGTGGTGGGTTGACGGGGGACAGACGGCGTGAGGCGACACCTCAGAGAGAGTGTGTGGAGGGAACTGATCTGATCTGAGTTACCACTTCCTCATTTACATGCCTCACCTTAGGGGGAGCAACTTAATCTCTATGAGTGTGATTTTGATTTAATTACGATTATGATTTGTATGACAACTGCTGATAGTTTGAGAAGGCAGAGGTTGTGCTAATGAATCAATGATGGAAGTATTTGAAAAACATTGAGGCTGCGGTGAAACAACATGGAGTACTGTTTCAACTTTTGTTTTCTTATCCTGAGGTTTTAAAACTTTCACTCTCGCTGTTTGTTTCTGTTCATCTTTTGTCTCTTTTAGACTCACTCCGACGCAGAGCACTTAAGAAATACTTTCTTTCTTCCACATCATTATATGCTGCAGTTTGATGTTTGGTCACTGCAGACAGGAAGAGAAAAGGAGGGTGCACTTGGTGGAACAGACTTGGAAACAGACCATAGCTCCACACGGCCACTCCTCTCCACACATAAATACTATGGGATACTAAACAAAGTGGCCCAACGTTTGCCTTGGTCCTAGGCCCGAGTCTGGCCCATATACTTCCACATCTGGGCAGATTCCAGCTGTCATCCTCCTCAAGATTTTCTGTGTGTGTGCCAGAATTGGTCCAGATGTGGAAGTAACATCTGACAATCATGCTGTACATGGGCCAGATTTGGGCCGTGGAACTGGGCCAGAAGAAAACAAGTAAGGGCCGGATTTATTTTTCTAACTGGGACAGAAAACCATCTGTGGAAACATGAGGCGCAGCTTTTATTTTCTTAAAGCAGAGCTGCTGAGCTGCCACACATATTTAAATTGGTTTACTACTATTGTGTAGAATTATAAAAAATATTATAAAGAATACAAATATGTTGAGACATGGTTTGGTCTTGCAGCAAAACACTGATCATGACATCCCTTCTCTGATTTTTCCACATTTGAAAGTGACTTTTGCTGAGAGTGACCCTGAGTCCCCTGGGCCTGTTTGGTTAATCCAACCATGGAGACAGCTCGAGCATATGATGAGCACTACACTAGGCCTATTTTATCTCCTCATTTAACTGCGGTGACGCCCCTCCTGTTGTCTTGTCTTGCCCCTCCACAATATAAAAGCTGTCCTCTCTCTTCCAACTGCTGACATCCATCTTTTACAACACCTCCACAGCACATTCACCACTCATCCACGTGCTGCTGTCCTGGCTAAACTTGCTGATTTCCACACCTCACTGCTTATTTGTCTTATGTTTTGGTTAAAATAAATAGTTTAGTATAACTTTGTGTGATCTCCCTTATTGTCACAGTCACCGAGCCAGTTTACGGCCCATGTGACATTATCATCCACTTGTCATGTTTGATGAATTTAAGTCCAACATCTTCTCTGTCTTTACCTTTCTTTGGTTGGCAGCCTCTGAAGGATAATTATCAGCCCTGTGTGTTTTTAAAAGTGCGCTGGTCTTCTGACAGTGAATGATACGACAGGACAGGACATTTTCAGGGGGTTGTGTCATGACCGGCGGCTGTTTCCATGTGGTATTGATTTGTTGTGTGTTATGTGTAAATGGTGTGTGGGAGTCTAACACCTGGTGCTGAACAGGTAGGACACAACCTGATACAGTTCTCAGCCATGAAATCAAAACAATGCCAAAACAAAAAAAGCTGTGATACTGATGATCTTTTTTTTTTATGCCTTTGGTGACAGGAAACGCAGTAAGGGTCCCACCTGGACTCAGACCATGGACCCCAGGATCAGTTTAAACCCCCAAGGCAGAGGAAGCCCCCCCCCCTTTCACATTAAATGTCATTGTCATTTAATGTAATATAGATTATTAGGATTTGAACAACTTTATTAATCTCTGTGAGTCATTGGTGAGATTCCTCGTTTTAGATCGTAAAACTTTTTCATTTCTCTTTTTTTTTTTCCATCTTATTTCACAATGTAAATGAATAGAAAAGCTCTTCCTGTTTTTTGTTTGTTTAAAGAGAAAATGAAATTTCACCAAACTTTGCAACTTTGGCTTTGACTGAAAAACATGTTTGTGCCAACAAAACTTTGATTTCTCTTAGTCTTCCTCAGGAGAGTGATCACTGTGTTCCTCCTCTTCCTCCTCTTGACTCAATCTCCCTCCCTTCCTCCCGTGTCCTCCTGTCAACAAAGCTCCTCTCCCTCTTCCTCCATCACAGGCCCGAGCACAGGCAGCTGTTTGAAATGGCGGAGGGAGGAGGAGAGCAGCAGTACTGCAGAGAGGCTGCAGGAAAAACCCAGAGCGGAGCGGCGGTGCAGAGTGGAACTGGACTGACCGGACAGGTTTTCAGCTGCAGGTGTGTGAATGCTGAAGAAGAAAGAAACTGAGAGAAAATTGTCATTCAGTAGTCAGCATCCATTGTCCTTCCCCCATTACTGTAATCTATTTCATGCAAATGGATGAAATCTGCTAGAACAGACACTTTTTGTGGTTAAAGTGCTGAAATGAAATGTCACAGCCCAAATGAATGTGTCCAGTGGTGTGATAATAACTATAGTAAGACATAAAAGGTCATAGTATAGTAAGGAATAAAAAAGTCATAGTATACTAAGTCGTAAAAAGTCATAGTATAGTAAGTCATAAAAACATCAGTATAGAAAGACATTAAAGTCATGGTATAGTAAGGGGTCAGAGGTCGCCAATTAACCTAATGTGCATGTCTCTGGACTGCGGGAGGAAGCTGGAGCACCCAGAGAGAACCCACAGGCACAGGGAGAACATGCAAACAATATCTATACAATACATATACAATACAACAATCAACAAACACACAACAATTAGGACAATAAATATACAAGAAAACACAAAAAAAAGTACAATGGTGAACACAACCATTAGAGGGCAATAGAGAGGCCATGAACAAATGCATGCCCAGCAAAACTAATGTACATGTACATAAAAGGTCATAGTCTACAGTCATACACATCAACACTGACCACACTGTGGAGACCTGAGACCACAACAAGTACGACCGGCAGAAAACAGCTGTTCATGAAAACTGTTCAGTGATTCGCAATCAACATGTTGTTTTTTCCAGTTTCCTTTTCATGTTTCACTGATTTCAGCAGAAAAAAACCAAGAACAACTCAGCTCCATTGTGGCAGCAGCTGACGACTCACAACCCATAAATAACATGAAACTAACTACAACATTAACAGTTGTCTCTCTCCTCGTGTCGCTCCATGTTGATGACATGGATACACACTATTAGGGAGCAGAACAACACGATCTCTTGTGAAAACAGACTCATTTCAGACATGTCAGTCCTGATGGAGTGTAGACTGACTCTGAGTAAACACCAAATATTTGTAGTGAAAACATTGAGCATCATTTGCAAGTATCAGCCCTCCAGGATCTCCTCACCAAACCGCTGACAATGTGTCTCTCCAGTAATGTGCACACTTCAGCAAACGCCACCAGTAAAGCACCAGTTAGAGCCAGAGAGCAGGCGACATTCAGCCTGGAGCTGCAGACATTTTCACTTATTTTCAACTTTGAGAAATTGGCAGCGAGTATGACGAGGGTCCGACTTCTTGTTTGTTTGTTTTTTAACTTTATATTTATGAATATTTTTCACGTTATGAGAAACACAAGCAGGGAAGACACATACAGTAACAGAAGAAAAGGAGGAGCTCATGGGATGGTCACTGAGTCGAGGCAAATTTGACATATAATACTTATAATCAGTCTCAATTGCTGAATAAACACAATTTTTTTCATTGTTTTTCTTCTTTTTGGAGTCAGTCACCTGTTCTAGATGTTTGACAATATTGATAAAGAGTCCAGCCAGAGGGAAGTTCTCACATCTCGCATTTTGTAACAGCTTTTTTACTTGCTGCCAACATAATCTTTAAGAGATACAGTCGGTATCATCTTTGCTTAGTCCATCGTCCTGTCTTGTATTCCCCTTATGCAGATGATTTGGTGATTTTTAGTCCATGTATTGCTAGTCTTCAACAGTTATTAAGGGGAATATTCACAGTATGGTCTAGATTTTGAGTAATACTATGATTGTTAGAAGCTGGGAAGACAGATAAATCGGTGTCTCCTGACTTCTTCCTGTCGGGTATTCCTCTTTAGGAGTGCAATGAGATCAAATATTTAGGACATTACATTACGAATAACCTATCAGATGACAAGGACGTCCACAGGCAGTGTGGAAAGCTGTATGTGTAGTGTAACCGATTCTGAAAATGGTATTATCTATTTCAGCCTTAACCGACCCTGAACTGAGCTCCGTCAGGTTCCCCCCCCCCCATGAGCTGTGTCCTTAATAAAGATTGGATTGAATTGAGACCAAAAGACATGAGCGTGGTCAACAATGATTCCTCCACATTCCCTCCAGCAGGACAGCTGTGTACCACTTTCTTCAGACTTCAAGGGTCTGACCTGCTGTTGCGGCTCACAAGTCTCAGCATGAAACATCAGTACACCTTCATGCTGCGTTCAATTACTCCTGATCGTAAAGCTTGAAGCATTTTAACACATTTTCTACAAACCCAACACGTCACAGCTGAAACATTTTATAAACCTGCTGCTATCTGTGAGATCTATTTATCTATTTATTCAGGTTTACCCTTTACCCTCTATCTGTCATGTGATTGGTCAAGAGGCTCCAAACTCTCTGTGTCTTTAGTCACAATGATCAAGATGAAGAATCACATTCTTCTGGAGAAATATGAAAATGATAAACATAAACATATGAAAAAAGAAAGAACAGTTTGACACCATGATGGACACACACATCAGTGAGTGGATTATTTTCAATGTACAACTTCCTTTAGCTGATGTTTTAAGCTAAACTCAATAAAATCAGAACGCTAAGATACAACAACATGTACTTAAAACAAAAGTTTATTAACAGATAAATTAGTATTAAGTTGGTCTGCCAACACTGGCTGTGTTATCTGGTTTTCTGCATGAATCCACACACACCTCCTAACGTGTATAACACCCCTGACAAACACTGCAGTGTCAAACCTGTGAGGATGAGATGTGTGTAGAGCAGAGGAAGGACTGGCAGCCAGATCAGGACCAACTCTGGGAGATTAACACAGCAGTGAAACATACGTCATTTAATACATGATAGCTCGTTTGATATTTTGGACATGAGACCTGGCAGCTCCTCCTGACAGAAGACACTGATCTCCTAAATATTCTCAAGTATTGTTGCACTAATTCTTCTTCATGAAAGTCCTTTACACACTGATCCTGTGCAGGAAGTACTTTCTGTTTGACACGTCTTTGATTTGTTCACTGTCAAGTTGAAATGAGATCACGTTGTCAATAATTCATTCACAAAACTTTAGCATAATACAGGCCACTCCCTAAAGTCTTATATATTATGTCAGAAGAAAAAAAAAAATAAACATAAAAAAATGTAATTGTTTCTTTGTTGTTGTCCACATTCAGACGTGTCTAGAGTCATGTATGTTGATTCTCTAATGCAACAGGTGAAACTGAGTGTTCAGATGGAGCTGACGACAGGAAACTTCTGCTGCTTCTCTCCACGTCCTCTTCATTACTTCTTTGGACCCAGAGACAAACTGAAAAACAGCAGTTCATTAGTCACACTGCTGCACACGGTACAACATCTTCTCCAGGCCACATTTCACATCTGGACAAACTAGATGTTACTGTACATTCTGACCATGTATGCTATTACAGTGCATTCATATTTATTCACAGTCTGTTTTGGATTTTTTGGGGTTTTTTTTTTTTTTTTTACAAATAAAAATCTTTTCTTCACATGTACAAAGTTGAAACCTACAGATTTTAAGTTTATTTACAAACACAAACCTGGAATTATTTACCTGCTTAAAATCTTTTTAAGCCTAATTTTAGCTCATAGTTTCTTAACATCTAACTTCTATAGTCTGGTCTAGCAGCTGTAACGACTCGCTCCTCTACAGAAGCGAGTTGACACTGTCGACACAACGTCTTCTCTTTAGTCGTCGCTCGTGTTTTTGTGAATGAAACAGACAAACACAAACAGAGTGGGACAGGTGGTCTTATATGACAATTTGAATTAAAACAGTCTGAAGCTCATTACTGTCGCAGTACAACCAGGGAGGGGACTGTTAGTCCTGACGGGTCTAACGAGTATTTTAACTCTGCTTTTCAGCTACGTGATGAGTTTAACCCTGTTCCCTTTCTGTATCTATAAAAACATCATGGATTCTACCAAAAAAAGGAGGTTAGTAACTAAAGACCGAGTGACCGCCCTGATGTCACGTGTTAGGAGATGTTTAGAGAGAGTGAGTGTGAGAAAACCTACTTGTTAAAAGACACCTGGTCTTGTAAGTTCAGGACCAAACTTTCAGCGTTAAGGTAAACCTTGTTCTGAGATGTTGCCACCTGGAAGGAGACACAACAGCCATCATCATCAATGACTTTTTCAGCTGCTCAGTACTCACACATAATTTAAAGTTGATTCAAAATCAAGTTAAAATCAAAGTGAACAGACAGAAATGATGCAACAGGAGATAAAAACAAGAGCTGACCGTCTTAGCGATGGTCTGTGCCGCTCTGATTCGCCTCAGCTTCAGGTAACCTGGGTTCTTAGTCACTGCTTGACCCAACTGAAACACACACACACACACACACACACACACAGAGTTAACAAGTTATTGACATTCATACAGCATGTCAGAGCTTTCACATTATTTCTCAGTGTGACAGCGAGAACCACGTCGCTCGTCACTCACCATTTTGGCAGCTTCAGCCTCTCCTTCAGCCTGGATGATCTTCTGTCTCTGATCCTGTTTGGCTTTCTCCACATAGAACTGGGCTCTCTGGGCCTCTTGCTGGGCTAAACACACACACACACACACATTATCAATGAAAAAGTTCTTTTTATATAAACTTGGTGATTCTTCAAAAACTTCCAAAGTAAAAAAAAAAAAAAAAAGCAATTTTCAGAGGCAAACATTTCTACAAAGAGACTTTTCCATGAATATTTTGCCCCTTTCTGTGAACACTGACCACATGTTACAGCCAGTTAAACAGCTGGGACTCAACGAGCTGACTGCTATTTGCTTATTTTGCAAAGTTCTTGAATATATATGTGAATATCTGGTGTCTCAATTAGACTGAAGCAACATTTTGTGCCCCAATACTGATGCTGATCTGGAGATTCAAAGGATAGTTCGGGTGTTTTTTGGCGTGGGGTTGTGTGAGGCAGTCGTAAATAAATCAGTACATTACCAGCAGCGGATTATGATGAGCGCGGTCCCGGTTAAGAAAGCTGATTGGGGTCACCGGCGGAGTTTTAAAACGCCAGCTGAATCCGTTTAAATGTGGCTTCATGTAGAATATTTTCAGCAGCTTATCCTCCCGTAAAAACAGCACTTTCCTGTGGCGTTGTAGTTTTTCAACTGCTGAACGCACAAGCGCACCTATGAAGTGCACTGTATTATGCTGCAGCCGCAGGTCAGCTGAGTGAATGAGATGAAATGTGGCACTGAAGGAAAGTATGCGGGAAGATAAACCTCTGTAAATATTCTACATGAAGCTACATTTAAATGGATATTGGATTGTTTCAGTTGGGCGTTTTTAATAGTGTCTAAAACACGTTTTTTCTCGTGGCCCCGCCCACAGCAACACACCGCTCCGCCAGCTTTCCTAACTGGGACTACGCTTATCATAATCTACAGCAGGTAATGTACCGACTATATATGACTACCTCACACAACCCCACGTCAAAACACCACAACTATCCCTTTGAACAAGAACTCTTTTAAATTTGAGCTTTCCTTTACTTGTAATTAACATTTCAATTAACAAGTGTTTAAATTAAAACAGTCTCAGATTAACGGGGCGTCTGAGCGTCATAACAAACAGGCAGCAGACTGGCTCACACTGGCTGACGACATGACTGTGTTATATTGAGCCTTACCGACTTGCTTGGCCTCCACTGCAGCGGTGTACTGGCTGCTGAAGCTCAGCTCGGTGATGGACACGTCGTCCAGAATGATGTTAAAGTCTTGGGCTCTCTCAAACAGCTCCCTGCGCACCAGCAGGGACACCTACACAACAACACAGACCAACAACACTCAACACTGCACCGACAACAACAACATCATCACACAGGAGGTTTGTCGTTTTATGTTGTTGGATTGTGTTGTGCTCTGTACATTATAAACTTCTCAATATGTTGTGGCAGTTGATTGTTACATTAATCGGTTGAGATGAATTGATAGAGAGGGATACATACAGTATACAGAGATGTTGCCGTGGTGACAGCAGTACCTGAGCTCTCTGTGTGATGAGCTGCGAGGCGTTAAACTTCGCCACCACAGACTTCAGGACCTCGTTGACGATGGAGGGCAGGACTCTCTCGTCGTAGTCCTTCCCCAGCCGCTGGTACATGACCGGGAGGTTGGACGCCATGGGTCTGGACAACACTCGCACCGCTATGTTCACCATCTGCAGATCTACACAAAAATATATATATCTATATGAAGATATGCTACACTAACTTGTTTAAATGAATACTGTGCATTCATCACTGTACATCACATGTGATGCACTGCATCGCTTCACGTTACCAACTGCTGATGTTGATCTGTGCTCATGTTAGCGCCCTCTTCTGGTACAAACTATGTCTACACCAAAAACTTACTTCACAAGTGTTTTATATCGATATGATCTCTGTATTAATTCTATTTAATTCTACTGTGAATCACCACAAAATGCGTTTGATTTTTGAATCCACATGATTCATATTCACTCCCTCTGAGCCTCGCGAGCTGAAGCTGCAGATAACAGGGTTCTCAAGATGTTTTGTCATACAGAAAGAGTTTAAAAGTTGTCTTCTGATGTCACGTCGCGTTGTATTTCCTGAAATACAGATGTCTAACTCTAACTTTTAAGACTGGAATTACCATGTCCACCAATTCACAGTTTACATCCATGTCTGTCCAGACTCATAATATATGTTGTGAACACTTTGAAGGGATTTAATAAAAGATATTAAGTGTGTTTTGTCAAAAATAACATATTAATTCTTGAGTTACGGTCCACAAAGGTGATTTGTGAGGTCACAGTGACCTTTGACCACCAACATATAATCAGTTCATTCTTGAGTCCAGGTAAATTACATGAGATATCATGTTCACAAGAATGGGACAGACAGACTGAAAACATAACATGAGGGAATGACCCATTCACACAACATCATAACACAGTTCTACTGCAAATAGATACATTCAGACAATCGTGTGTGTGTGTGTGTGTGTGTGTGTGTGTGTGTGTGTGTTACCTTTGCTGCCAGTCAGAGAGGAGATCTTCCTGGGTTTGGCTCTGATATCATAGATGATGGGATACTGGAACCAGGGGATCCTACAACACAGACACTGGTGTCATGTCAGGTAGTTCTGGTACGATGATCTGTTTTAGGTCTAGAGGATTTAATCACCATAGAGTCTTCTGTCTGAAACCTGCTACTAACTGGCTTCAACATAAACTGAATGCCAATGACAAAGACAGGTTGCAGGCCTTCTCCTCCTTGAACCCTGATGAGCACAAACCACTGTGGCGTCACTCTTCTTCTGCAGCATCACTCACTCAACTGCGTGGCTGGAGCGGCCCGGTCCAATCCTCTTACTGAGCTCAGTGTTGGTTTCAGTTAATTTAGGTGAACAAACAGACTGTCAGAAACTAAACCAAAATACTTCAGAGATGTAGGTCACGGTTTATTGTCCATCACTGTCTCGACCTCTCCCCCTTGTGCCTGCCGCCTTGTTGCTATGACTCTTGAGATTTAGTTCAGGTTCCTCCATTTCTTTTGGTCATCTCTGAGATGTTTCTACACCTTGAATGGCGTCCGCTGCGATAAACTCAGCTGATTGGACATGATGTGGAAAGACACACACCTGACTATATCAGGTCTAACAGCTTGCACATCAGAGGACAAACCATGAGGAGGAAGGAGCTGCCTGCAGAGCTCGGAGAAAGGATTCAGATCTGGTTCCTAAGAGAACAGTGGCCTCCATCATTCTTAAATGGAAGAAGTTTGGAACAACCAGGACTCTTCTTAGAGCTGGACGCCAAACTGAGAAATCAGGGGAGAAGGGCCTTGGTAAGAGAAGTGACCAAGAACCTGATGGTCTCTCTGGCTGAGCTCCAGAGATCCTGTATCAAGATGGAGAAACTTCCAGAAGGAAAACCATCACCGCAGCTCTCCACTGATCTGGACTTTATAGCAGAGTGAGTAACTGTGTGGTTGGACTAGTCCACTCTGGTCTACTCTGCCCACAGACTGGTCATGTTACACAGGACCTGCCATCTTTAAGTTGGCAACCAATCAAAAATGACAAATGACAACCTGTGATCGTGACACCAATTAAATCCATGATAGTCAGACGGACCAGTACAGATACTGGAACAAACAAGTTAATTAATGAACCGATCCCACCTGAAATGCAGCCCCTCAGCCAGAACAGTGTCCATCTGCATCCCTCCAATCCTGTTGAAGATGATGGCTCTGTGACCACCTTCCACTACACACACACACACACACACACACACACACACACACACACACACACACACACACACACACACACACAGAATATCAGATGAATATACACAGACAGGTTACAAGTTATACAAGATACAAGAAAAACATGAAGATGAGTGGATGAACAGGACGACAGTGCATCCATCCACCAGACATGAGGAGTCACTGAATGTTTGGTGAATATGAAAATGATGCGAGTCATCTGCTGTGGCCTTCAGTCACCAGATCTCAACCCACTTGAACTATGGGAGATTTCTGACCGATATGTTAGACGGTGCTCTCCACCATCGTTATCAAAACACTATAAATGAAGACGAAAGTCGAGAGACTTGTAGAATCAGTGTCAATCTAAAATGGCAAATTACAGCATTTTAGATGTTTGTCAAGGTTGATGTCATCAATTGTCCAAATCACAGAACAGATACACTTCCATTTTTTCAACTAAATCAGTTCACAGCAACTGAGACACACGCATGTGATGCACAGAATGAGTCTAATGCAACAGCTCTGTAAGAAAGGAACCATCATCTCCTCATCAGTGGTGTTGGAAAATGAGCAAATAATGTTTAACATGATGATCGGATGTTTTTAATTACTTGTGTTTTCTTTATTGGCAATTTGGAAATTTTAACTAAACTAAAAACTAAACTAATATTAAACTAAAACCAAATCCAAAATGCCAAACACTGGGAACACGTAAAAAAAAAAAAAAAAAAAAAAAAATACACCCACAGTCGGATATTTTTGTCAGAATTTTTTTCTGATTTCAATCTTCTTCTTGAAATGTCTTGATTCAAGAGTGCCATCCCTTTCACACTTGTTTGTCTTGATTGTTAAAGTGACCTCTGGATTAGTCTAGTATGTATAGGACAAATAAAGATCCATGTGTTTGTTGGACTAAGATGGTCTCTCAAAAACAACTACTAGTGAGTTTAATAACCTGCTCTAGATTGATCTATATCTATTATCTAATACAGGTCTGTGGATCGTCATGTTTTTATTGTAGGTTTTTAGTAAATACTAGTTTGAATGTTCAGTTAATGCTCAAAAGATAAAAGATATTTTTGTCATAAATATTTGACCTCTTTTGAGCTGTTTTTTTTTTTTTACTATTAAGAATCCAAACAGGTAATCAATAAGAACTGGAATCAATAAACACAACTGGAATTGATAAAACCCAACCCTGCAATTCTTTATATTGTGTCTGCGCTGTCAAACTTACAAACTTGTTTCTTACTTTGCAGGTTTGTTAATTACACAAACTGTATTTGCTGCCATTATCTAGGTTCAGTGTATCTGTGCAATCTGGGGACATGAACCTCTGTCTGTCGCATATTGAGAGCTTGGTGTGAAAGTTCTGTACAGGTGTGTTTACCTGTGTAGGTGGCTTCTTTAACACCATATGCCAAAGCACCAGCTCCCAACAGCAGCTTCAGTCCTAATCCTGCCCCTCTGCCACCAGACGAAGACATCCGGCCCGCCAGATCCCTCAGGTGCTGGGCGAAGCGCTGCGAGAGAATATAACATAAGATCACAGTCATGTCCAGGAGGAGGTGACTTTACAGTAGCGCTGAAATGATTGGTCATCATGAACCGAATGTCTTGGAAAATTTTAAGACATCACTTTGGGCTGAAGTTCTGATTAAAAACGAATCAAATCCTACAAAATTTAGGTTTCTAATGAAAATGCAGATTCTTATAAAACAGTTTTAATAGTAAACATGTATTAGTGGATATTTCTTACTTTTATATGTTGGCAGTAGTAACTGTGCACACTTATTATTATTATTATTATTTAAACAGTACATTAGATTATCTATTCAAATACAAACTCCAAGGCATGTCAACACCTGCAGACTGTGAGGTGACCGACAGGTGATTCAGCATCATCATCATGATGATTTAGAGCAGTGGTTCACACCAGGGATCCTGAACTGACACAAATTAGACCACAGACCCAAACCACCTGATAAGATTTTTACATTTTGATGTTTTACTACATAAAGTGTTTGAAACCCACGACTGAAATAGTCATACATCATCATACATTCTGTCATTGTGTTACTTCTGACAGGAATTATAGTGAAAATAAACATCTCAGCCCAGGTCTAATTCAGTAAGGTGTCTGAGGGTTCTGTCACAGATTGCTGAACACTCTCCAGGAGTCCACACCTCTGCAGGACTTGCTGGTGGGGACCCACAATGCACCGCGTATTGATATTAAAAGAGCAAACAAGAACAAGAATTGAATGAGCCAGCATTTTCATTTCAGAATAATCACACGTTATTGATAAGCACTGTGTATGTGTAGCCTAGCTGTCCAGTTCATTACAGTCTGCCTCATAATTAGAATGTGTATAACAAAGACTCTGTCCAGGTAAAAACGTGGAGTATTTACCGGTCTGGAATCACCTTAAAACTGACTGAGCAGACTGAATGAATAAAACAAGGCCTACAGACCCGCTCTCTTCCGTCTGTTTGTACCAGTATGTGATATTAGTCTGTTAACAGCCACCAACGGTCAAGTCAAGATACGACCTTTTCAAAAACGACGGTTGGTTGTGAAGTTTAGCGGCGCACGAGACAACTTGAGCGACATGCTAACCGACCTGGCTAACACTTGCCCACGTTAACTAACAGCTAGCTGGTTAACAGGGCTAACGTTAACTCATCAACGGACCGTTCGTTATTTTAGTCACAGATAAACACGTCGCTCATCACCGTGGGGAAAAAAATTGTTAATTCAATAATTTAACATTTAAAACACTCACATTGGGCTCCTTGTTCGCCATGCTGCTGCACGTCAAACTCCAAGGTCGAGTCAACACCCCCCGACTCGTAGACCGCAAAGACTACTGGGATACGTAGTTCTTCTTCTTCCTCCTTTTTAAAATGGGTTGGCAACCTGGTGTTCTAGGTGCATTACCGCCACCTTCTGCTTTGGAGTGTGGACCAGAAACTAAAGCTACGGTCGAAAAGTCAAAATAACCTAATTTCCTAATTAATATTTTCAGTATTACTATTCATATTTATACCTTAAATTTACCCCCTGGCAATTTATTTTTATATATTTTTTATTTTCTTATTTTCTTTTGGTTGTTAAACTGTATATTTGTTAATACATCTGCTTATTCTGATGAACTATTTGCCCATTTACTGTGTTCATGCTTGTTCATATATATATATATATAATGTTCCTGTGCATTTTTAATAATTAATAATAAAAAAAAAAGGAGAATTCTTACGAAAAGACAACCACAGTGAGGAGAATCTGACTGCACTTTCATGAGAATGTTTTTTTATTTAACACTACAGTCTATTGACGACACTCCTGTCCAAACCACAAACAAAAAACAAACAGGACTGAAATAAATAAAATATGTATATTTACATATATCAAAAATGTCTATGATTAATATTTACATGGTATAACATGTTGTGGCCATACAGTACAGGTTAATGACATACATTTAATTTATATAGGGAAGTTAATTAAAATAACATACATATAAAAATTATATATGCTTATATGTGTTTTTCTCATTAATTTTAAACATGTTGATCTTCCCATCCTGGGAAAGTGGTCTCAGACTTTTGGACCCAACTGTATATAATATCAACATATATTAACAGGCTTTGGGATGAACATATGTCTTCAATGTAAGCCTACATACATGCATAAACATACATATTTGTATAGGCTAAACATATGTGTAAATATATAAAATTATTCCAATTTTCAATCTTTTATATATCATTTTTACATGCGTTTTAATTTTGTATGTACATATATTTCATATATGGAAATTCAATATATGTACAAATGTTACATTTGCGTTTGGATACTTATTTGACTGGTGATTTTAACCGATACAAATCATTCAGCTGAACCTAAACAGATTTTTTTTTTTTAACAGTGCAATCACACTGCCACTTCTTTTAAATTCCTGAGGGTGGCGGTTTAGCTAAACTAATTTCACACAGCAGCCGCCTTGTGTTTCCAAAGTGTCAGGTGTCAATGCATTTCTGTCACTGTGTTAACATTAACATAATAAACCCACACATGCTTTCAAATAAGGTACAGGTAAACTTATTTGAAAGCAATACAATAAAGAGCAGACGCACATTATGTTATTACAACATTGGATGACTTTAATCCACTACTCCTCTCATATTAAAACAATTCTATTTTACACAGCTCAGTTAGCAGCTAAGGAAAAAAACAAACAATGACATAAATGCAGTGAATTGGACGGGAAGTCAAAGTTAAAAATCTATAGCCAGGATGTACCGAGCAGAGCTGTGTTAAACACCTAAAGCGGCTGTTAACATCTGGGTCAAGTTCGGATAAAATTATTGAAAGGTGAGCTACTGAGAAGAAATGATGCATGTCTCGGTCAACACCCGATGAGGATTTAGTTGAGTGTTGAATGTTTTATGTAAGTACACCTCTGAAAGTCAAGCACATACATGTATGTACTACAACCCCCTTGTGTTTGCTGATGAACGTCCCTCAGACACTTCCTGGTCGAGCTCGTGTCATCATGGCAACAGTGTGCAGGTTTTCATTTCAAACAATACAGACAAGAAGCAGTCCAGTTGAACCAGAGGCTGCCTTGGTGGACAGGTGGTCCTCTACAGTGAAAACCCCTGTTCTACTCTACTCTGTGCGGTCAGAAAACAGGACAGGTTTGGTTGGTAGAAGCCGTGTCCGACTTCAGAGGCTGCCAGCAAAGGTGTGCCCTTCAGACGACTAAAGATACATCAGCAGCTCCACCAGCTTGGCCTCACAGAGACCACCATTAACAGTGCATTCAGGAAGCCCTCATCAATTCATAAAAGTGGAAATTTCAAGAGTTGATATGTCCAAATAAATCCACATAACTTCCTTTCCTCTGGTAATAGAACAATTTTCTGACTCAATTCACTGGGACAGTCTGATCAGGAAGTGGAGGCAGCCTCTGGAATGGGACACAGCTGGAGGAAATGTTATCGACTGTTTTATGGTGAAAACTTCTTGACCGTAGCTCAGGAGAGACACTGAGCTGCGTCTTCCCTCGAGACGGATGTGCAGCTCCTGTCTAAATGGACGAAACGTGGGGAGCGGTGTTTCCATGTTCAGACAGACAGAAGAAGATCAGATCACAGAAGGTTACACGTCTAATGTTCTGTTCCTGAGTAAATGCAACCTTGCAGAGGGAGGGCAGAATTAAAAAAAAAAAAAAAAAAGAAGCACAAATTGTGTCATGAGTGAGTGGCTCCCTGGCTGACTTGAGATCAGTGGTTATGTATTTACAATGGAACAGTCT
>NW_019524928.1:149910-154779 GCF_002814215.2 Seriola lalandi dorsalis
GTGGGTGGGTGGGGGTGGTATAGAGAGATGATCTTGGGACAGGGGGGAACGACCGAGTCCTCTCTCCTCCTCTTCCCTCTCCTCCCAAGGTCTAGAAGAAGTTTTCAGGTCAGCACAAAACAATAGAACAACCAAAACACAAAGCTCACTTCACTGACTGTGGGACAACAGATGGGCTTCACCCAAATGTGCTGATCCAGAGTCAGCCATGAACTGTTTACTGTTGCAATTTGTAGCTAACCTCTGTTATTTATAGACCTTGGCAGGATGTCAGCATTTTGGAAGGTAGAGACGTGGGTCAGAGGTCAGACATAGAAGAGTCGTACCCTGGAGGTGCTGACATGGAGGTCGTCGTCGTAGAACTTGGTCTCTATGATCACATTACCACTGGAACACAAAGGCACACATCAACTTTAAAACAAGGAGTTAAATATGTGTGAAATTGTGCTGTTGTGAAGGCAACAATCAACACAAAGTTAAAGGAAATTTTTAAAGGGATAGCTTGGGTTTGGGTTGTGTGGGGTAGCCATGCATAGTTGGTACATGACCTACAGTAGATTCTGTTTAGCAAACTCCCAGTTGTGAGATCTGACCGGGAGCACCGGCAGACTAGCAGAGCGGTTGCATCTCCTTACTGGGAGCGAGCATCAGGATCTACTGCAGGTAATGTACCGACTATGCATGACATCACACAACCCCAGGTCAAAGAACCCGAACTATCCCTTTAAAGCTGTTATGATATGATATGTTATGACGACACTGAACTCAGCAGGTAGACATAACCATGATGACTCCACTAACTAGACAAGCTCCAAACAAACCACTTTCAGTTTAATAAATGTCACAAAAATCCCACAAAGCACCATAAAATCGGATTCACACAGTAAATACAGCAGCAGAAAGCAGAAACAGGAAGTGGGTCTGTAACCTGAACAGATCATTTCACCATTCACCTGTTTTCTCTTCCAAACCTGTCTGACCCATCAAAGTTTATTCTGGTGATGTCACCGTGTTCAGTCTCATTATTACTGGTATAATGATGAACAAAACTATGAAAATACCTGAAGATGTAATAAATCAGAATTAATCTATAAAAACTTCCCTGATCGTTTTTCTAAACTTGTACAAATCTGTCAAATCCTACAATATTTTCACAGAAAAATGATCATAATATCATATCATCATAAATCATAATAAATTGCAGCATTACATTCACATCAAACAGGTAAAACAGGTACATTTCACTTGTTTTGTGACCTTTAGCTTGTTTAGTGTGGCACAATGTGCAATCCAAACTGCAGCACAGCTGCACAGGATTACACGGCACAGATGAGATTAAGATATGCTGCATGTGTCAGCAGCACGGAGGAACGATGAGTGGAGTGGAGACTCACGTTAAAACGTTGGCTGGCATCATCTGGGACTCTGGAGCTGCTTCTATCAGAGACTGCCATGTGTTGGTGGAGTTGGGGATGACGAAACCAAACTCAAAGAACCATTCTGCACAGAGAGACAGACAGGCGAAGAGCTCAGTGTTGATACGACATCAGCCTGTGTGTGTGTGTGTGTGTGTGTGTGTGTGTGTGTGTGTGTGTTACCGACTGAAATGCTTTTTTCAGGGCCTGTACTGATACTGATTATCAGTAATCAAGGAGATCGATAACCAATATTTGTAATCCGATATGCCAACACAAAACTCACCGTGGCGTCCAGGTGTTTCTATTATTTTGTCCAACGCATTTATATCAGTGAAAGTTGGTTAAATAGCAGAAACACCTCTGGATAATGTAACACAGCTCCACACACTACATCCTCCACAATGATCATCAACAAGAGTTTTAATACAAACTGATCATTATAATCTTCAGGAAGGAGGATTTACTGCAGGACTGTTGTATTACACTACATCAGTTTTATCTACGTGTTCCTAATAAACTGAACACTGAGTGTATATTAGTAATTATCAGCTGTATGCACAGACTGCAAAGAGCCTGACTGGAATTAATTGGTTGAATTCAGTGCTGTTCTCACCTGGGAACTGATTCACCTGGTAACCTGAAGCTGCTCTTTAATTTAATAGTTTTATCACATTATTATTACTATCACCAAATAACATGTTTTAACCCTCCTCCTTTTAAACTGTAACGCAGTAACTTGTTTACTCAGATATTTCATTTTATCGTTAAAATAATGATACCGATAATCGGAAATTGCTGAATATTACCACTGATTATCGATCCTTAATTTCCATCACCGATCTTTCTGACTCACACTCCTCATATTCCAAACTTCACTTCCTTTACTTGTTGGCCCACATGCGTCTCTTTCTCTGGTAGAAACCGGCAACATAAACATGTTGTGTTGGTGTGGGTTGTGTGTCGTCCCCCCGGGGGCTCTCTGCAGCCTCACCTCCGTACAGCAGGACCCCCGGGGACAGCGCTTCAAACACTCAGTAACACAGAAGTCACAACACTGACAACACACAAAGACACACGGCCGACTGAGCTGTCTGCTGAAGTGATGCAGCAGGTGTGCTTTGAAAGATTAACAGTAAAGGTGGGGCAGGTGTTACACAGCAGCTGAGGGAGGCTGCCTTCATCCTGCTGGACTGAGTCACGTCTCAGCAGAAACACAGCCCCCCCCCCCAGTCTGCTTAATGCTGATGGCCAAGGTATTAGCCACTGAATGAAAATGTTTCTCCTATTTGTAGATGAGGTGTTAAATCACAAATCTAACACCTGCAAGTACCTGCCTGCAAATCACCCATCATTCCAATAACCCCACCCGTCTGTATGTAAGCCCTTTCCCTCCAAACAGGGAGAACAAAGACAACCGAGAACCAGTGGGTCGGACTTGTAATATGGACTTTTCAAACCTTTTTGTTAAACATTATTGCAGTCATTTGATTAGCCTTTTAACCATTAGCAGAAATGTGTGTATGAGAACCGACAAAAATGGCACCCACTTGTTAAACACTGATCCCCGGTGCTGCGGATCAGTGTTTTGGCTCTTTACCTTCTAGACACTGTCCTTTGAAGAAAACTTTCTGCTCCAGCCTGAATTTCTCCAGTTTCTCCGAAGAGGAGAAGTTCAGTTCTCTGGACACTGCTTTACACTTCAGGATCTTCTTCGGGACGCGAGCTGGAGAGACAGGGAAACTATAATTAACCGTGGTGAAAACTACATCGACTTCGGTTTCAAAAGTGTACAAAAGAGATTCACTGGCAGAGCCGTGGATCCAGGACCTGCTACTTGTTGGATTAAGACAGAACTACTTTGTTTTAAAGTTTCCTTTCCCACATTAAACTGAGAATGTGTGTGGCACCGCTTGATGCACTGGTTGGCTGCACCCTGATGAAGGAGGCCTGTAACTATGTACCACTACACACTGTCCAATGTTAGCTCCACTTAAACACTGACACATTTTTATCACCAAATGCTGAATGTCCTCAGAAGTTATCATTATCTTTAGTGTTAAAAAGGAACCAGATCGTCTTATACATCCAAAGATGTGCATGTGTGTGTGTGTGTGTGTGTGTGTGTGTGTGTGTGTGTGTGTGTATGTGTGTCTAGTTTGGTGTTTGGTGTGTGAGTGTACCTTCATGTTCTACTCCCGGTACAGAGAGGTCCTCAGTTCCCTGCCACAGCACTTTTCCCGTTTCTGCATCTCGAAGATTCATCCAGTTTCTGGTTTGAGGTTAAGTGGCAACAATCAAACTAAATATACAAAACGAACTGAAATATTTTAAACACTTGCAGGAATAACAGACCGATCTGCCTTAACAATCTGTGAACAACACCTACAACACCCACGTGTCATCAACCTGCAGTTTCCATCACTCCACATTTTAAGGATTAAAAGTAAAACCAAGACATTTTTTCAAATCAGAGTTCCCATGAATTACAGAGGTGTAGCTCTTAGTTTATTCTGCAGTATTCTCAGTGAGCAGCCTTTAATGTTTTTTTTTATCAGTTTGGCAGGTGGCAGACAAATAAAATGGGTTTCCATGGGAACAGAAATTGCAATATGGCCAAGTGCAATATCCAAATTGCAGGAGCTTCAGTGTTTTTGATAAAGACAAAAGTGTCACAATGTACCTTTATAAATGTAATATAAATGCATAGTGGTGCTACAGAGATGCCCCAGTCTACAAATCATATTCTACAGATGAAAGAGAAGGTGCTTGTTCGCCAGTTAAAATCACATCTTTATATCACGTTTTTTTTATATATATATTTTTTTTTTCAGTTAAAATGAAATGCAAAAATGACTATTCCCCCTAAAATCATGACTCACATCGGAATTACAACATACTATAAGATATATCATCACTTTCAGGCTTTCTGATTTTATGATTGGTATTTTTTTATGCAGGTGATTTATTTTGTCCAGTAGAAATAAAAACATGGCTGGTGTAGTAAATGACGCTGAAGTTGAATAAAAATGGAAATGAATCATGCATTTTTGAAAGAAGTAAGTTAGTGTTTTATATTGGTTCAGTTCTTTTGTCGTTCAGTTACCAACGTTTAGGTTTAGGTGATCATCTTACTTGGAAACAGGAGTAAGAGTCGAGTCAGACTCTCCTGGGAGGACTCTGCAGTCTGATCTAAATAAAGTTCAACTTTGTAAAAACCTGTATGAAACCAGAGCTATGCAAGGTTTCTACCACCAGTGCAAGTGCAACAAGTGCAAACCACAGACTGTAGAGTTTTCACAGCTGTTGGCAGCTGCAGGGCCGAATCTTACATGAAGTGACTACTTGTGGTCGTTCACCTTCATTTAGTTCAAGCTGTGATATATTCAAGTGATTTCTTTAAATGGTCAATGATCAATGACTCTGATCGACTGGAGTCTGGTTCTCCTTGAAG
>NW_019524928.1:154799-154893 GCF_002814215.2 Seriola lalandi dorsalis
CCCCCCCCCGAGTTCACAGTGTTGGGACTCTGTGTCACTGCGCCTCCCCTACGTCTTCCCTTTATATCTGTTTCTAAAAATGCCTGTCCTTTCA
>NW_019524928.1:154943-155419 GCF_002814215.2 Seriola lalandi dorsalis
GGTTTCTACCACCAGTGCAAGTGCAACAAGTGCAAACCACAGACTGTAGAGTTTTCACAGCTGTTGGCAGCTGCAGGGCCGAATCTTACATGAAGTGACTACTTGTGGTCGTTCACCTTCATTTAGTTCAAGCTGTGATATATTCAAGTGATTTCTTTAAATGGTCAATGATCAATGACTCTGATCGACTGGAGTCTGGTTCTCCTTGAAGCTTCTGAAGAGTACGGTCTGGACCTGCTCTATATGAAAAGTGTCCGGAGATAACTTCTGTTAAGATTTGTTGCTATATAAATAAAACTTTAAAAGAGTGGATACCTGACTGTCAATTGTGTACAGATGAGACAGATGTTAAAACTTGACTAAAAGGACATGTTTAACAGGCATGTTTAAGAACACATGCAAACTTTATTCATCTTAATCTTATAATATCTGTTTAATTCGATCAGTATCTAAATTTCCAGCAAACCCCAAACTTC
>NW_019524928.1:155489-185497 GCF_002814215.2 Seriola lalandi dorsalis
AGTTCAGTGTGTTGCTGCTTTGTTTTATTGAAAAACATACAACCACATAAATTCATTAAAGCGTGTGTAAGATCTGAAAATGTCTGACTTCTCACGGTACAATGAAGACACAGAGGAAGACAGCAGCACCGCCTGAAGCTGAGAAAGGTTCATTTAGTCTTTGGATATCGGACTGATGGACACCAGTACAGACTCATCCTCCTACAGCCCTTTGTTCCAGAAGATTCTCCACTCAGTGTCCTGTCAAACTCAGATACTACTTAGTGTCACATACACTCGACTCCACACCATCTGTGAAACCCTTCATCGCTCGCCACCTCGCCACCTCGCCACAACCAGCAACTGCCTCAAAACACACAGGTCTCTTACTGTCCACACTGTTGCATGAGAGAGGAGAGAGAGCTGCATACACATTACTAACAGACAACTGAAAGGACACAACTTATCACACATAAAAGAAAACAATTAAGGAGAAGATACAGGACATGTTAAAGGTCCCATTTAGCCTAAAGCTAGATGTCCATGTGTTGTGTGATTATAAAGCAGGTCTAGGTTCTATATTAATACTGTGAAAGTATCAACAGAGAAATGCACACAGCCTGTAATTAGGAAACTGAACCTTAAAACCAGCTGTCAGGAGTTCTGTAACTTTGTGATGTCACAACAAACCAGTCACCGCTCTCAGCCTCGCCCACCAGGACCCACCATCCAAACCTGGTAGGATGTGGTTTCTCTGAGTGTTTTTACCTGAAATCTGCTATATTTTTATTAGATCTCTCACAAAACAGTCAGCCAATCAGAAGAGAGGCTCAGAGCCTCCTTTCTCTCTTCTGATTGGCTCACAGACCTGTTGTTACTGGAGCTCCAGAGAGAAGCCTGAGAGAGGAGATGTAAAACTACACTGAGATGGTTTTTGGTTCTTAAAACCACAAATATATCTTCTTATGGATCAACAGTTCAAAGTGTAAAATATGAACCTTTAAAGAAAAGTTTGTGCTAATGCCGATATAAAGATGACCGACATCTTCATCAGGAACATGTTTTTTGCAAATCATGTACTACAACAATGTTGGTTCATATTCAATGTAGCAGCAAACCATGAAATACATGACATAATTAGTGGATTATGGACTATCGGAAGCTTCAGCTCATGTCTATCTGTGCTGTATTGGCCAATCAGAAACCTCCACAGGTCAGATCCCACTGACTGTGGAGCTCCACCTCGTCCACCTTCCCCCACCTTGCCCTCTGGCTTTTTAGTAAAGTGTGCTGAGTTGAATGGTTTCTTTAATCCTCTCAAGTCTAACTAAATCCAATCTCCTACATCATCATCCTCTTCCCCACCTTCCAGAATAATCCAGGCCAGACTGCAGTGTCCGACTCATTGATGCTCTTTCACCAGGTGGGCTAGTCTAAACAAAAGACGTGGGCAACTGGGATCATGTGTGACCTTTTCCTTCAGCCGCCCCAAATCACTTACTCACAAAACTACACAAAATAAAATCTAATATAGCTTCAACAACACCACACAAGGTCGTACAGCGGCCTCCCCAGGGCCAGCCGCAGGTTGTGAATGTGTGTGTGTGTGTGTGTGTGTGTGTGTAAACCACCAGGGTGCCTACACAAATCTGTCAGAACACACACACACACACACACACACAGTTAATGAGCCCCCAGTGAAAAGTTGCTGTCACTGTTTAGTCTGCATTTATTTCTAAAGATGCACTAATGGCTCAAAGTAAAGGTAGCATCCAAACCCCAATACAACAACAGCCCCAACACACTTCTATTGAACAGATGCACGTTTTCAATTCAGTCATCAATATTCAATATTCAACAACTCAGCAAAATAAATTATTTTAAAGCAGTGCCTGTGGTTTTCAGGGCTTCTCTGTTATTATTTGTAATACCCTCGTAACAGCTGTGATGTGTTGCTGCATTTACAATGTTGTGATACAGAGCAAACAGAGAACGATCCTGTCACACTGCAGACAGGCAGTGAGGAAGAGGAGGAACACACAACAGTCTAATCACAAACACACACACACACACACACACACACACACACACACACACACACACACACACACACACACTCTCTGACTCTCTCTGACCTCACCATCAACTCTGCAGGGCTGCTCCCTGGTTAATCTTTGCCTCATGCTGAGCTGCAACCACAACATACTAACAAACTTTTACGTTCATATTTGTTATCAATTAGTCTGACTATTTTTTTTTCTCCAAATAATGAATCAATAAAATTACAAATACAAATTACCACAATGTTCCAGAAAAGTGTTTTCACTTGATAAATGATTAATAAATAATCATCAATAACAGCTATTCATTAATTTCCTAATTTTCTGTTAATTAACCAGTTAACAGGCAAATCGTCACATTAACACAAGATCACACCAGAGGGTCAAACAAGTGTTAGTTGTCCTTGGTGAGACCAGAATACACAGGCTTCAGAAAGTAATTAACTTTTTCCTTACACACATTATTTATTTATAAGAATAGACTATCACATTTAGTGATTTATAATCTGCCTTTAATCTACAGCCAATAAAGCATGAGAACAATCCAGACACTAGTTAACAGTTTTTTTGCAAATGTATTATTAAGTGAAATATTGTGTGTATGAATAACAACCGCTTCATCAGAGGATGCAGTTCAACAACAGGTTTAACAGAGTTATCTGAAGAACATTGTTGAGTAAAACACTGAACAGTCTCTTTCACACAGCAGTTATCCAGGTAACTTAGTGAACCTGCTCCATGGAGCGAACCTAAGGGGAGGGTAAAAGCTCTTACACTGTGGTGCGAGTACCGCGCTCCGATTTCTCCTGCTTCCCTGTCCGTAGTCATTTTGAACTACAAACAATAAAGACAAACGGGCTTCTTACTGCTAAAAAGAAGTGTGCAGACTCAGTTATTTTTAGCAAAGACATCTCTTGTTTTTACAATGTGCAAACCTCTCCAATTAAAAAAAACAAACAAGGTATTTTTCTTCAACTATGTCAGAATGACAATAAATTCAGCCAAACTACCAGTAACTGACAAAAGCAAGTGCTGCTTTCGTTCACTTCACAGACGCACACTGGACAATCTGTTATCTTTGCTTTAGAAAGGTACAGATTTCCACTTTTTAAAGATTTTCTTATATACTGTATGTTCTTCATGAGGATTATGGATTGTAGATGTTAAAGTCAAGAAGAGAAAAAAAGGAAATGATATGCTGTTTAGCCTCTGTGTTGGCTTTCATAAGGCTGTATGGACAGAAGGTAGTAAATCCCTGTTCCACTAAATCATGGATTTAGGTATTACCACACTACAGCAAGAAGCCTGTCCTTACCAAACACTCATACCTTCTTCTTTTGTACTGACTGGGATAGTGAAGGGGGAAATATTTCATACACAGTTAAATATCTAAACTAAAAGTTTAGTTTTAGCTTTGTTGTTGTATGGTCATGTTTCCACTGGCTGGAAAGCTCTGGGCCTGTTGTGGTGACTATACCTGCTGCTTTTTCTAGAAGGTATTACTGAGGATAATTCAGTCCAACATGGTCACATGAACTCAAAGTCCAACAACAATATGGAAAGCATCAACTCGCCACGTTGGCTTAACCAACGCTTCCTGCAGTTTGCATTCGTAAATTGATCTATTCAACAAGGATTAAAAACACAATATTCCTGGATTTATGGCAATTTAAAAACATGGGATTTATAGTAGAAGTGGGAAAAGTCTGAAACTTCTAATAACTTTTAGCAGGTCACAGTGACAAAGGAAACTCCAAGCCAACTCCAAGCTCTTGAACTTCTCACCTTGGGGTTATATTTTCCAGCAGAGGTTCAAGTTAACGTGACTGTCTGTCTGAAAGCTTCTGAATCACAACAAAGCTGAGGTGAACTCAAAACTTAACTGATGTAAAATGATATTCTGTTTGGGTGTGATGAAGGTTTAGGACTATCAATAGATCAGCCTGCTCTCTGTTTCATCCTCCTACTTTCCTGTTCAGCTCAGGTGAATCAGCTTAAAGGGCCGGATGTGCACCAAAAAAGACACAGTCTACATGAGCTGCGTGCATACACAGATGTGTTCACATACAGTACGTGTGTTGGCACATATGGTTTGTATGTTTATAAGTTTGGACATGGACAGATGCTATGACAGAAAGCTATGACATGCAAACCTTCATGGACCCATGTGACCTTATGGAAAGTATCATTTGGGCCCATGTGTGTCACAACCGCTCTCCAAGGTGTGGACCCTTGGATCTCCAGGTCATTGATTCACTGACAGGCTGGGTTTCTGCTGCCAACTCTGACAATAAACAGTATTGACCGATGACAGAATTTGTTCCAAACATGGATGTCATTTCAGGAAGCTTGGCAGTAAATCTTTCTGTTGTTGTTTATTTCTATCATTTTGCAGAGAGGCAAGTCCCAGTCACTCCCTGATCAGATACATACGGATACATAGGTAAGAAGGGCTGATCCTACGGCTAGCATATGTTACCATGGTGATGGCAACACGCTTTTCTTTGAAATTTTATGTTGTGAATTTTTTTGTATGCATTCAATTGTATTCAATGAATGTAGTGTTTTTGTTTGTTTTAGCAAATATTATTATTATTATTATTATTATTCTATTGGTAGCTCCCTCAGATCTTTAAAATTTACACAACAGTAAACCATAAATACACCACTACGATAATGGCACAACTATTAGCATGTACTGGAGGTGGTAGTACAATACTGTTTGCAGTAATTGGGTTGATTGGATTTGCCTGACAATAACACAGCTGCTTTACTCTACCACACACATCAACTGTCCAGTGTGCACCAGAACCACCAGGGCTGTTTCCACCCAACCATCTTCAGCTAAGTTGATCTCAGACCATCACCTTATAACACGACTATGATTAACTTTGCCTTAGATCATTTGGGGGGAAACATGGCCCAGATCAATTACAGAGAAGAGGAAGGAAACTGAGGCAAACAACTGTTTAAAATGTGAAACATAAACACAAAATAACGGTTCTCTATGCACTTCCTTTTGCACCTTTTGCACTAATGCAATAGAGAAACTTGCGATTTATCTTGGGTAGAGAATTAATAGGCTTACATGCATGAACGACTAAAGGAAATGAATGGAGTAGATGATCTTACCCCAAGCAATGCATTGTAAGTCAAACTACAAGCAGACACAACCAGATGAGTCAGAGTGTTGTAGTGCTACAACACAAAGAGCAGTAACGGGGGGATATCAGTAAACTATCAACACTGTAAAAATAAGTGCCAGGGCTTTCTGATGACCACACAAACACAACATCACAGGTTTGAGTCCAACCTGAGGCCTTGGTTCTATCATACCCTACTCTCTCTTTTTCCATGCTTTCTATTGGCATCTCCCCTGCACACAATCTACTATAAGAAATTTAAAAAAAAAGTCAAAACAAAAATTAAGACATTAGGAGTGCCTACTGTGGATGTGTTGGGGAATATATAACGGTTTTCCAAGGTAATTTCTCTTGTTTTGAAAGTCCTCTTTAGTGACAACAGTAGCACAACTCTGATAGTAATAACAGCAGACCTTATTCTCCCTGTGACAGAAACAAAATCATTCAAAACCTTACAACACGACCGGATAATTGTCGATAGTAATATAAAGTATAGTGTTGTACATAGTGGTGTATATAGTCTTGTATATAGCAGTGCAGCGTTGAAATAAACTTATTTGTAATGAGGTCTGACATCACTTCTAAACAAGAGAAGGACTCACCTGGATTTGACAACTTCCGACACGTACGTAACCATCAAACAAGCTAGTCTTAACACAAGTAACAATTCCGCCTTTAACTTTCAGCTACCAGCTAACATAACAGTGACTAAAACTTTGACTAACAACAACCGGTATCTGGCAACCACCTGGCTCAATCTTCACCTTAACTTAAATAGGATATTTACCGTTATAGCTGCTACACTGAACAGTTAGCCGACCAAGTTAGCCACAGGGCAAGGCCACTTATTTTAGCTATCAGGCCGTCATTCATACGTTAACTAGCTAGCTTCGTAACTACCATTCATCTTGTCACATCAAATGAAGACACATATCATCTATGTAACCGGCTGTGTCAAATGAGAGGGCAGACAGACAGGTTAGCCACAGCAGCTAACCTCACTGTACAACAACTACGGTCATAAGATGTTACTACCATCTTGCTAATGTTAGATAACGGTATCCAGCGTTTAACAGGACAGCGGCTAAGCACATTACTGTGCCTCTAATCGTCGCAGAACATCAGCAAACAAACAGCACAAAGGATACAGTTTGAAGCCCTTCAAAATTTCCTTGGCCCTGTCTTCGTCTGAAGACATTTCACAAATCGTCTGTTTTCGGTCCTCACAGAAAACCAAGGATCTACTAAGATATAAAAAAAAAAGCTGCTGTTGATGTTAGGTTAACTAGTTAGCTAACTACACCGCGACTAATGTTGGCCGGAATATAGCATAAACTATAACTTCTCCCTATATTGTTGGACCGCAGGTTAAACCTGATCCGATAATGTAATCAGCTAAATATACCCAGCTAACTAACTGACACCCAGCCTAGCCAGTCAGAGTCACGGGGCTACTGCTAATAGCCAATCACGAGTCGAGAATGAGAAGCGTGGGTGGGACTAAAGTAGATAGAGACGCGTCACCAGGGGCAACGCCACTCATACAGTGAAGACGAGTGATTGGAGCCACAGCCGTAGGTCCGTGTGTACCACCTCTCCTCTCATATAAAACGTACACATGTATAACATCTTCCATACATCTTATTGCTTGAATTAATTTTTCTTGACTCATAGTTCCTGTCTGGGGTATTCTGACTGACGCAGCCAATCATATACCATGGATACGTTGTAAGATACGACGTACACTCACTGCGCACTTTATTAGGAACACCTGCTTATTCATGCAATCATCACTTCAATCATCCAATCATGTGTTAGCAGTGCTGTGTATAAAATCCTGGAGATACAAGTCGGGAGCTTCAGGTAGCGTAATGTGCAGCTGACAAGTCTGCAGAAATGAAGTGATGCAATCATGTCAACATGGTGCACAGTCTCAGGAAAGTTTACAACATCTGGTGGAATCAATGACATGAAGAACTCTGTTTGAGAGTAAAGCAGGGTACTACCAAGTGTTAGTATGTTGCTCCTAATAAAGTGCTCAGCGAGTGTATACAAGCTCAATTAATACATCCATGTCATTTTTTTTTCAGTAATTACTCCACTTTGCTTTGAATTTTATCAAGAACAAGAATAATGAAGCCAGTATTGCAGGATGCTGAAGCTGAGACTGAGAGCTCTGACAAAGTGTGGCGACTCTGTTGGTGTCAGCTTCTACAGTATATGACATGCATTACATTATATCACATTACAAGCTTTGGCAGCAGCAACAGTCTGACATTACTTCATTTTTTTTTTCTGCATCACATGTTTATAATGGTTTATTCAATATCAGAGAAAAGAGAAAGAAATACTCTCTCAGTAAGAAACTTATAGTTCCTGTATTTATTTACAGTTTATCATTAGCCTGACTAGCCAACTGAGAGTTAGACCGGGAGCTAGCTGTCTTGGGTGCAGGCTTGGAAACATGATGGAGGCGTGTGAGGATTTACAGACTGGGAATCAGGCCAAAGGCTCGTTGACTGAGTACTGGTTGGAGGTTAGCTGACTGGGAGGCAGGCTGATGGCTCTTCAGCTGGGAGACAGACTGGTGGCTGATGAATGAAACAAAATGTTAATGTCTAAAACTACATTTTTATCCCTTCGCTAACATTTAATCTAAGCTTCTACTAGTCACAGTCACCAAGGCTGCAGAGCAGGGCTGGTCTCAGGCAAAGGTCACCGAGGTCAAGGGAATTTGATGATAAAACAGAACAGAAAAAAGAATTTAAAATAATGTAATCTTGGGTGATGTCATTCTTTTGGAATAATCATTTATCATCATCTTCCTCCTCTGCCGTCATCATCTTTTTCTTCCTTCAGTCCTCTCGAGCCGCCGTCCTCTCTGCTGTCCTTCACTCATGTCTGGGTTGTTGTCATTGCATATTTTCGTTTTATTTTTCTCATTCTGTTTGGAGAACGCCTTTCTAACTTTTCTCTCACTTTCTGTGTCATCACAGGGATCCAGCTGTAAGTGTTCTCTCCTGCCCCAGTTCAAAATATGAGACTGTTGCTGACTTTATTATATCACAATTTTGAGAACAATCTGTGTGGAAAGACCGTGGGGGCACAAAGATGGAGAAGACGGGTGGAGGTTATCTACACCTGTAGTCTTACACAGTTACAACATTATCATCTGCACTGGTCACCACACTGAACAGAACATTTGAAGTCAGGAGCTGAGGCGTTAGGGACTCCCTCTGCTGGACAGAAATGGTAATTGTCTACAGCTGAGTGCAAATGGAGCAGAGGAAATGATTGAAAGCTTCGACCACGGACGGTCAATCAGAAATATCCCCAGACTGTCCTTGAGATCTTTTCATTCTCTGAAGAGATGCTCGTTTTCCTAATTGTGAAGGAATTGTTGTGACAACTTGTCAGTCCCATTAAATTATGTAAAATAAGTTTTTCATTGCCAAGGCAGGATCAGTAATGGAAAAAATACCATTAATAATCAGGTGAGAACCAATAGTTTTTTAAAAATCCTTCATATATAATTTCTTGTTGATAATTTGAAACTTGGATTGAATTGTCCCTGACACAGGAAACAGGACAGTGCTCACTAACATCACAGGGTCAGTGAATGTAAAAGTAAGTTTCATTAATACATAAACAACATTTTTTTTTCAACTTAAGATAAGAAATTTAAATTATTTGGTATGGTAATAAATTTACTGACAATGAAGAACATTGTCCATTTAATTCAGTTTGTGTCATTAATGAATATTGAAGGGAAAAAAATGGTGTGAAGAGCTCATCTCATCTGTGATGAATAATTCTCACAGAGGGTTGAGATATTCTAAGTTCATCAGCAAACTACATTTCTTCAGTGTCTGGAAAGCAGCTTCCCTCTGCTCAGTCACAGTAGATCAAGCTAAGGCTAATGCTAACACAAAGTCTGTTCCAACTATTCAAGATCATTTCTAGTGATCTACAGCACGCTGAGCACACTGCAGTGACTGAAAGGCCAGAAACACACAATCTAATGCAATCCTTTGAAAGAGCCTGTAATAAAACCTGACTTTAAATAACCTGCACTGCAACACAGTGTCCATCTCATTCATTTCAGTGCATCACGCTGGTATTTTGAGGTTTTGCTGAAGTATGTTTAACACAACATCCTCAACACAGAACAGAGCTGAGGTGGATCTTACTGCCGGTGGATGTGGACCATCAGAATCAGAACAGATTGCTGACAAATTAGCAAAAACAAAGTAGAACACATACACACCATCAGTCTTTTTTTTTTTTTACTTTAGCAAACGTTTATTAAGTGACATATTAGTCCTTCTTGGCAGCAGCCTTTCTCATGGCAGCCAGCACGTTGCTCAGCTCCTCTCTCTTTCTCTTGGCGCGAATGTGAGTGCCAATCTGTGGAAGAAACACAGCGATGTTAGACTGACTCACTTCAGCACTGCAGGTGACAAAAGCACAGAATGAGGATGACGCCTTCAGCATACCCCCAAAAAACCTGCTGCAGTGTCAGACAGCTACAACTCTAAATACAAAAAGGCTAATATACGTACACAATCTGCATTAGATTCTGCAGCAGAAGCTGTTTATGTGGCAAAGTGTATGGCCAAATCACTGAAACTGTGTCCATGTCTATTTTCAACCCCCATAGCTTTCATAAATAAAGAGTTCAAGTTTACAGCTACATTTCCTGTTCAGCGCTCTGACAGACAGAAACTCACCCTCTTCTTGATGAACTTGAGAGCTCTCTTGTCCTTGGACACTTTCAGCAGCTCCATGGCTCGCCTCTCATATGGAGCAAAACCACACACCTCGCGGATCATATCCCGAACAAACTTGCTGTGTTTGGTCAGACGCTGCACAAGAAAAACAAATGTTTCAACAAAGCTTTTAAATATCTGAAATATTAGATCAGATCACTCGTTTAAAGCTGAAATTCTGGCGATAGAGATGGACGTTGTTGTAAATTATATCTTCAGAAGCATATTTACATTATGTTGACGCCAGAAAGATGCAAATCTTAATGTCAGTCATACTTTTCAGATTGTGCTTGTTTTTGTGTTTTTTTTTTTTAAATAAATCAGAAATATAATTGGGCAGCTGGACCACACTGGGGTTTTATTTCACCAAAAAGCTGATGTTGTAAAGCACAAAAATAGAACTGCATCTTTGAAATCAACTCTACATACTATAAATGCTTCTATAAAAATTTTTTTAAAGAAATATCTGAACCTGATCAGACATAGGACACATGGTAGGTGATCTACTCATCTTGAAACGATTAAGTTTGTACTCATTTAATTAGAGTAGGGAAGGTGTAAAAGGTGGCTGTGGAAAGTTTGTATCTTACTTTTCTTCAACGTATAAAACCAGTTGGTGTTGCTATAATTCACTGGAAAAACTGACTCAGCTCAAAGCCCAGTAGTTCATACTGAAGAAGCTAATCAGTGATTGGCCTGTAATCACTTCTGTGAACTGTGGTGTTTAAAATGGATCAGTTGTTGTATGAGACCTTGTATGAAATGAATACTTGTATTGATAATGAAGACCAAACTTCATATCACAATTCCCCAATGGCTGATATATTCATGACACACATACACACCCCTGCTGGGTTTAAGTCTTTGTTGGCAGCAACAAAGAAAAACAACACTCAGACTGATCCTTCAAAGCTTAAAGTGATACTCCAAACTACTTGTCACTGTGGTCACTCAACAGCAGATACTCACCCCGCGCCGGCGGCTGTGTTTGGGGGCAGTTACATTTTTGGTAACTGGATGGCCTTTATTAAGGCCAACGGCCATGGGGTAGCGAATAGCCATGCCTGCAGGAAAGCACACACACAAACAAACATCAGTTCAAGTGTAGATGACACTTTTTTTTTTTTTTTTTTTTTTTTTTTTAAAACTGCTTGACTTGATGCAAAGTGGTGACGTCACATCTCCATTCAAGTTATCAGACACATTTAGACTGAGTGCAGCAACCAAATGCTTCCCCCCCAAACTCCTGACAACACGTATAAGACACTATAACTTCAAATTAATGGAAAATACCACAAAATACCTGTCACATTTGTATGTACTGTATGCACTGTAAATATGGAACAGTTGTCTATCAACCTTAACTATAATGAAGTGTTATACTTCCAACTTAACATGTGTCGTGCTTCACTGTAATAACACATTGCGTTGCTTACCACTGACTACTGATATTATCCAGTTTGCTAACAACATTTAGCTCGTCTGGGCCCAATAATAAGTCTATACATTCAAACCAGACATGCGAAGGCGGACTCGTGTACTGTTTATCCGTTCTCTGCCGACAGCGTCCAGCTTCTGACTGGACTTCGCACTAACGTTAAAGCGACTGGAGCTCTGGTTGCTATAAATACTACAGATTAAAATAGTGTTTGTGGTTTTCAACAATAACTCGGTACAGATTTCAGGGGACGCTCGGCTGCAGCAGTTTTGTTTAACGAACAGATCTGGAGACACTGGTTTGTCACCGACGCGGCTACAAATGTTCATGTTTAATCAGTTGCTGCGTCACAATATTGATCATAGATGTTCAATGAAGTCACTAGATTGCGATAGTTTCAATTTATTAATAAGAACTGGACGGATGGCAGAGATTAGACATGAGTTTTAGCAGATAGTAATCAACATTATAATCCTACCTGCTGTCTGTGATGGCGGTCAAGCCGGAAGGACTGTTGAGGGGGCGAGGCGGCGTAATAGAAGGTTTGACCCGGAAGTTACTTCTGTTACGTCGGCACGGGAGCGCCCCTGCGGGAGTGGAGGAGGTACTGTTTGTTAAATTAGGGATGGGAGCGCCTATCCTATTGGATTTGTGCCTAAATATGGAGTCATAGGAGTGCCCCCCCCAAAAAATATATCTATAAAAAAAATTAGAAATTAATGCGGAAATAAAAGCAGGAATAAAAAAAAAGGCAATAAGGGACAAGTAAAAGCAGTAGGGGGAAAGCTAAGGCAAAAGGTATATGCATTTTTTAAATTCTTTTATATATTAATCTTTATATTTCAACATTTTTTAATTTACTTATTTATTCCTTTATTAATTCCTGTTTATATTTCCACATTTATTTTCTTATTGTTTTACAGATGTATTAGTTTTTATGGTATCGATCCCTTCCACCCCGTGAACTAATGCACATTCCAAAGTGTATATATTTATATTGTATATATCTATATTTTCTATAATATTTCTTTACATTTTTATTGTAAACATTTTTCTATTGTTAAAATTTTCTATTTAAAAGTAAGCTATCTGACCCGCAGTACTTGCTTGTTTTATCTTTGTTCATATACAGTATATTGTTTTTCTTCTTACTTTATTTATTGTTATGCAGCAAAACACCAGAGCAAATTCTTCGTATATTGAAAACCTACTTGGCAATAAACCAGATTATGATTCTGATTCCAAGTTGCATTGGACACAACCCAGGCCAAATCTGAGAAAGCTGTGGTGGTTACATTTTGTTTTATAACCTTGTACATGCAATTAGCCTAATTGGAAACCACAGGCTTAATCAAATTTGTTAAAGTGAAAACTGACTTTTGTTGCAGCTGTCACGGGTTTGGTTGTATACCTCTATACTACGATATGTGCAGTACATGTGACAGGACCCTGCTTCCTGACCCTGCTTGCGGTGCCTTTGATTCACCTTCACACCCCCACCTCCATGAACTTGCTACTGTTGTTAAGTAACCATGACAACTCAATCTACAGATATCAAACCTCAGCAGCACATGAGATGATGAAGTTTCGACCATCTGCATGTGCCATCTGCTTAGTCATTATTAAGCCCACAAGCTTGTTCCTTAAGAGATTAAAGCTCTCTTCAGTTTATCCCTTTATATGTCTCAGTGACAACAAATTTTGTGACACATTAAAGCAGCTAATAAGAGCAACAGCTTTTGAATAAGTCATAGATTTGCAGTTAAGTTGATGCAGTATTCCTGGTGTCTTCACATGTTCAATTCTGAAAAACATTAAAATTGCTGTGTCCTGTCATAGTTCAGTTTGTACTGTGGAGTGTGTGTGGAAAGAATGAACTCAAGAACTCAAGTTATTTACAAAATCTCTTTAATGTATGAACAGAAATCCTGGAAACGTTTTTCTCTTTTGGACTTGTTCACGATTATTGTGTTATGTTATATTAGTGTAATATGCCATAAAGGAGTGTACTTGAATATTTTTAATATATATTTTTTTCTCTCTTTGGCTGAATCAAGTGGTCGTGGCTGCCATAGATGTGACTCACAGACTTGGTAAAACCAAAGAAGGAGAACACAACGACTGGTGATCATCAGGTTCCTGTTCCTAACAGCAAGAGATGCGTTATGGAGGATGTCCAGGAAAAAATAACTATTTGAAGAGCAACTGATTGGACTTAAAAGGGGATTTGATCGTGAATGATAGAAACATCTGCATTCTCAAGTGGACAGCTGTAAAAGAAGTGAGAAAGAGAGAATGCCTACTTGGTGGAAAATAAGGCATTCATAAATGAGGAAGAGATTAAAATAGACCAAAAGAGAAAATATCTCCAAACAAAAATATGTAAGTCAATGTATTCTTTGTTGAATATTTTGAGTCTTGGTTAGATTTCATTCTTTAATTATGCAGTAAGTCATAAGGCATATCCATTACTTCACAGTGAGGAGTTTCTCAGACACTTCTCTGCTTATTAATGTCAATTTCTGTTCTATCTGTTAACGCCAGGAGTATTAGAAACCAGTTAAGAGGAAATGTGTATTTTTAATTAAAAAGCACAGACTTTTATTTTATCCAAGAAACTCATGCTTAAGAAATGGATGTATCATTTTGGAGGAGTCAGCAAGGGAGAGATGTGTGGTTTTAATTTGGGAGTAACAGCTGGTCAGCAGGAGCAGGTTGCAATATTTCATTGTATTTACACAAAAATGTTCTGGATGAACACTGAACATTATATAAGAGGACTGCGCAAAGAATTCATCTACAGGAACAAGACATTCTTCTTCGTTTTGAAGACACTGTGATGTACAAAGATTTGATTTTCTTTATACCATTGGTTTTAATTATGGGACATTCTTATATAAACAAAAAGAACTGAACTGAAAACTGAACTTTGAACCAGCTGAAATGACCATATACCATATATCACTTAAAACATTTTCTTAAAATAGAAAATGTTACATATTCAGATATCATTATTGCCAAGAATCATATGTCAAGGTACTTTCTCAATTTGATCTGTCTAGGGGCAGGGTCCTACTCTCTATGGTGGAGGGCATATCAGTATTAATTAGTGATTGACTCAAATCCATAGATCAAATGTTATTTGACTTTATATGCAACCTATTGGTTAAAGTAGTATCTAAAATCTCCAACTTCTAATTGACATATAGAGTATAGTCCCATGTTACATTTCCTCCAAGATTAGAGGCCTGAATTTTATTTACCCTGTCATTTCAATGCTGAAAAGATTCCAGAAATACTCTGCTTTTCACAGATAAATTCTTTTGTCATGGGCACACAACTTCTGCCCCACATGTTTCATCTGGAACAGCCCTTACATATGCCTACTATCAAAAATAAAAATAAGTCACTGTTATTCAAGAACTGAATCAGCTTCTCAACAGTGAGGGTATTTTAGTGACATTTCACCCTAAAGAATACCCCTCTCGAATAACCCTGCTTCTTAAAAACATAAATAACCATGACTCTAGTGACTCTTTCTAGTTGGCGCCAGCTGTTCCTTCAATAAGGAAAATGTTTTTCTATTCTACAAAAAGGAATAACCGAGCAGTCTGGGCACTCTTCCACTAAGATGTATCTGTGTCCTACATTCTTTCTCACTGGAATAACTTGTCTCCAATATTTGCTGGTAAAAGTCTGGTCATTACACCAAAAATATATCATCACTGATAAAAAAAAAAGAAATATCCTTAAATCCTTCATATAGTTTTTGTTGTTATTCTGGAACTGTTAATATTATAGACGTTGTTGAAGGATTTATTTAGCTTTGTTATTTCAAGAATTCATAATACTTAATTCGGAAATCTTTTGTTTGGTTTCCAGACAATTCTACCTGATCAACCTTATTATACTTATGGCCAAAAGTTATATTCATAAGTGTAAATATTCTAACAGTAAACCATTTCCTTGCTCTGGTAAATTAAATTGAAAACAATGTCTCTATTATTCGAATGGTGTGAATAGAAAAGCTGTTTTTATTTATTTAATCCTTACATTATACTGTATCATGCTATGATCTCATGTGACACACTCGCGGGCCTGTTATGTGTATCCACTGTATGTGAAGCGCTCCTTTAACAATCTCCCATCATCCATTGCGAGACAGGAAGTGTTCTCTGCTTTTGGCGCGGTCTTGATAGCGGCGTCGGCCATCTTGGAATCACATCACTGTTTCAGGCAACTGTCTGAGCCATTGCATGAGCATACTACTCATTGATTTACGCCGTATCGTTTACAAAGAAGAGGAACCGTTTCTGTATTTTTACTTAACTAAAACATCCGATACCTTTTTTTCCTATTGCTCACCGAGTGACGAAGCAAACTCAGGATTATCGAAAGAACCGTTATGGCGACTGCTACTCCAAGCCGTGAAGCTGGCCGGTCGGCGGCCTCTACACCTCTTTCTCCGACCCGGATCTCTCGTTTACAAGAGAAACAAGATTTGCAGCACCTGAACGATAGGTTGGCCGTGTATATCGACCGTGTCCGGTCCCTGGAACTGGAGAACGACCGGCTGATGGTCAAAGTGTCCGAGAAAGAGGAGGTGACTACTAGAGAGGTGAGTCTTAACAAAAATAGTTCAACACAGGTTGGACTGTTTGCACTCATCTTCACGGAGCCTCAGAGTACTCAGATCACCCGGCGCATTCAGTCTTAGCTTACAGTGAATCTAGCTAAGCAACACATACCCACGTGTTGTTAAGGACTCGATAGAAATGTCATGTGTGGTATTATTACAAAACAATGTTTATTATCTAACGCGAGTAAATTTGTTATAAAGCAATACTAATTATTAACTAACATGTCTTAATTTTCCTCAATTATGGGCGGCAACTGACCATAAGAACATGGAAAATTGACTGCCCGAATAGAGGTTGTATTCACAGCCGAGTGCTCTAGTTTATCAGTACAAACGGTTATTAAATTCGCTTAACAACGTTTTTACTGATAATAGTACGTATGGTACTGCATTTCCTAATCTGTGTTCAAATGTAACGGGACCGGGAGTATTTAGGGGGTGGTAATGCGCGCCAATCTAGAAAAATTCCCGTAGATTTTTCATTGTGTACTGTACTCAATGACAAACGTGCGTAGGCGACATGATCTTGAAACTTTACAACACTTTCAGTAATTTTAAGTCATTTTAGTTTGTGCAGTTTTGGTAGTGAATAACAGTCGTTAAAAAAATCTTTATGCTGAAAAATGCTGGTTGTTTGTTTGTAAAGATCCATGAAGATTTAGGTGTGAGGTTCCCAGCAAAAAGGGGAGTTATTTATTTTCACTTTCCATATGTAAGTAACACAATGACAGAATGAGTGGCTTTTTTGGTCTTAGGTTTCTTTCTGTGATAAAACATCTTATAGCAAAAAATCTTCAAATCAGATGGGGTCAGTGTAGTAGTGACAAATCTCTCTGACCAATCAGTAGTCTGCTTTGTTTTCACATCATCTTTTGATATCACCTCAGCTTGTTTGAACCTTGGTGGTGGTGATACCATAAACGTACAGGTTAATATCCATAACTTTTTCCCGATGTGAAACCAAAAGAGTAGAACCTAGAGCTGGGTGATCTAACGATCTTATATTGTTGGCGATGTTATTTTGGCATATGATTTACAAAAAAAGTTCAGTCTCTGCTAACCAGCCCATTGTCAACTGTTAAACAGCTGGCCTGCTAACTGCAGCTGGCGATGCAGCCTCGGTGAGGTTGACATAACACATGCACAAGTTCTCCACCAGAGCAGAACAAGAACCACCGTCAGCAGCTGCAGTCCAAGATTGTTGAGTTATAGTCAGTCCACAGATCGAGAAACCTGCTGCAGGCAGGACAACCCAAAGTGGGACGAGCCGAGGCTAGCTGGTCAGCAGCAACTGAACTTTCAAATCAAAATACGTGGATAAGCACCTCATAAAAAAATCACTGCGCGGTCCAAACACATGCTCCATATGAATTAAACAAAAAGTGTGATTGGTAGTGACACAATTTGTAAACGGAGGACAGCATTGTGGGCGAAGAATAGCGGCAAGCAGACAAAAGATACAAATCACAACTTCCAGTCAGGACTTTCACGATTAAATCAGAGCGGATACAGGATCGTATCAAAGATAGTGGATTGTGATCCTACCCCAAAAGATTGTCATATGATCTTTTTTGCCAGATCGCCTACCCCTAGTTGAGCCAGTATAATACAGCGGAAAAGGGCCATTAGTCATATCAAAGTAAGGCTAGTGTTATACACTATGTATTTAGGCATCAAGAAATTAACTGCTTTGTTCTGTGAGTAAAAGTGCCGTTTTGAGAAAATAACTGCCCATTCAGAGCTGAAGAGCTAAACACACTTGTGAGCTTCAAGCTCATGACGGGTGTGCATATTTGAGTTTACATGTGTGAACAAGATGTGACGGAGCTTCCTCCCTTTTTCCCACAGACGTCCCAATTCTTTAAGCAAGTCTTATGTCTGTTTTGGGGCAAATACAAGTGAAACACTCTGCCTGTCCACTGCCATCTCCCTCAAAGCAAATGTGGCTCATTGGGCAAAATCTGCTTAAATAGCTGTATATAGTTCATATCTTGTTGGAAATTCAATCAAATTTAAATTTTTCTTTTTTCACCCATAATAGCTGTTTAAGCCTTGTAGAAACCTGACATCAGAATGTGTCCTCACATGTATCTCGAGTGACCACTTGTGGGCAGAGCTGTTCATTTCGGTTTGAAAAGACCATATGCGTTGGTGTTTTTAACTGTCGGGAGAGAGGAATGCACTTCCTGTGCCGAGTCTGCCAGAAAGAAGAAGAAGTCCAAACAATACAGACTGGGTCTATTCCTTGGCATGGTCCAGGGAAATATATCTCTGTGGGCTTTTTGAGATTCAGACATCATGGACCACGCCAGATCTGAGAACATAAATGAGCATGTCATTCCACTTATGGTGGTGGACGTCAGTTGAGTAGGCAGTCCTTCAGTGTGGCCCAGGACACATTAGTGTACACACTGCTAAAAGAATGTGGCTACATTGGGTGCATTCACACCTCTAATGCATTTCTGTGCTCTTCTCTGTAGGTGACAGGCCTGAAGTCTCTGTATGAGGCAGAGTTAGCTGATGCTCGGCGGGTTTTGGATGAAACTGCTAGAGAGAGAGCCAGGCTCCAGATAGACCTTGGCAAGGCTCAGTCTGACCTGGAAGAAGCCACACGCAGGTAATATGATACAGTACACCTAATTATCACACTGGTCACATTGCTTGGCATCAGATGAGTCTGCCGACCAGATAAGCATTTGGAAACGGGGTCCCTGGCCAGTTGAATGCAATAACTGTTTTCTCTTCCCTCTGTCCATGTGTTCCAGTGCCAAGAAGAAGGATAGTGATCTTGCTGCAGCGGTGTCCAGGGCCAGCAGTTTGGAAGGCCAGCTGAACAAGAGTGAAGCATCTCTATCTACAGCTCTGAGTCAGAATGCTGCTCTGACTTCTGAGCTTGCTGATGTCAAGAGCCTGCTGGCTAAGGTGTGTACTGCAGGGTTTCCTGTTAAAAACAAAAAAAAAGGAGGCAATACAGGAACTAGAATTGGTTACAAAGTCTGAGGAAGCATTGAGTGTACTTTTACAGTGCTTTACTACCCTTCAGAGAGGCTAAAAATCTAATCAACCAACTCCTTGGAGTATTTTACCAACCAACAGAAGTGTAGTTCACACCAGGAATCCTCTTATTATAAGGCAGCAGTGCTAATCACTGCCCCACCCAGCCAAACTGATCCCCACAAGTCCACACTTTCTTGGGAAGAAGTATAATTAGCCAAACTGTTAGACTTTTGCACAGTGAGGTGGTGCAGGGGGGCAGCCCAACATGATAGTGATGACAGAGTCAAACTGAGACTGTGTGGAAGGGTAGACAAAATGTGGGTGCATTCTTAAAGCTACCTTACACCGTGTGACTTTGGGCTGTTTGAGATGTAAGTTGATTCAGTCGTGGGAGAAACATGATCAGATCTGTGGTCGTCAATCAAAAACAGTGCGCTGTTATTTTACTGGAAGGTCTCACATTATGATCCATTTCTGAAAACTAGCTCCACAGAATACATGCGCCTTTAATCAATGAAGCTTCAGACCCACAAGAAGTTCTTGTGAACATTTTGACATAGTGTGAGCAAAAAGTGAAAATTGTATGTGAGCAGAGAGCAGTGTGGTGATGACATCATTCACTGAGCTTCACACTGGATCAAAACAGGATGAAATCAATTTAAATATCTCAAACTTAACAGAAGTGAACAAGTGTAACACTTTTCATGTTGAAGTTTCTAGGACGTCATATTAAAAAAGGTATGTAGCCATCACACGTTGTAATTAGCCAGTGTGGCAGCAGTCTTAATGTAATGGTAACTTTACGACACCCAGGAACAAACCAAATTCAGGATCAATAAAACAATAAATCCATTTTCATCCCACTGAATAACGTAAAAAAAAAAAGTTATTCCAGACCGACATCTATGTAAATCTTTTCAGCTTGTGTACAACAGTGTCATGAGTTAGTGTAACCCTTTTTAGGAGTTTGTCCATGTGCTGAAATTTCTTGTGGTGTTACATGGTGTTTAGGCGGAGGACAGCCATGCTGTTGCTAAGCGCCAGCTGGAGGCGGAGACACTGATGCGTGTAGACCTGGAGAACCGCTGTCAGTCGCTGAGTGAAGAGTTGGAGTTCAGGAAGAGCATGTTCGAAGAGGTAAGGAGTGTGTGTGGTTTGTGAAAAGCAATGACATCTGACTGCCACAAATTATTTCCATTATCAACTATTCCACCATTTATTTTTCTGTTCATTCATGTGGAGAATAATGACAAATTCACATTTCAAGTCTGAAAGAAACCACTAATTTAATCTGACTTCACAAATGGCATAGACAGTTAAACAGTTATTACATTTGTCTTAAATAAAATGACTGAAGTAAAAGTATTAAACAGTGGTAAAAGGTTTTTTTTTAAAAATAGTGCAGTTTTTATTCAATAGATTTTTATCTTTTATGTTCAAAATGAACATTTATCCTTCAGGTCTCAGTTTAGTTTTCCGCTCTGAACACATTAACCATAAACCCTTTGTGTTTATAGACTGTTTAGAATGAAAAATGATCACCAACAGTCACATCAGTTCATTTTAACAGGTCAAAACTGAGACATTTCTATGGCATTAAGTATTTTCTGAGTTGCACCCCCATCTTTCCCTTTGTTGCTCAGGAGGTGCGCGAGTCCCGGCGTCGACAGGAGCAGAGAATAGTGGAGGTGGACTCTGGAGTCAGACAGGACTATGAGTTCAAACTGGCTCAAGCTCTGCAGGTATGTTGGGGGCTGAGTCCTCTGTGGTGGGGCGGGGTGATAGGAGCAGTGTTGGGCATCCATGATGATATTGATAGTAACGGTATGAAATTTCAATATACTGTTGTGCTTGACAACAGCCAATCACATGGCGCATGTAAATCAGTGATTGTCATTAATTTTCCTCTGCAGATTGAAAAGGCGTTTTTAAATTTGGAGTCTGTCTTGAGATGCTTTTCACTAATGTTTGTGAATTCAGTGTTCTCTCCTGTGTTATAGTACTGCACATGTGGCTACAGCCATCTTATTGCACTTACACATTACCACAATATAAATCTGTTTGGCAGGGCTGTTCAAACATATTCACTCACAGTGAATGTGACAAGAGGATGTCTGTAGATCCTTAAAACTCTTAAAATGTCTGCAAGGAAACTGAGCAGATGCCAAACCAAACAAATCATCAAATAATCTTAGATTTGAGTTTTGTCTGTCTAAGATCAGACAGCAACAGTGTTGTGACTACGATATGGTTCTGTTATTTTAGTGACGGAATATTTACTGTGGAAATGTGAGAAATCGCATTAATCAGGTTTGTGTGATCTCACCAGGACCTGAGGAGGCAACACGATGAGCAAGTTTCTCTTTATAAGGAAGAACTGGAGCAAACCTTCCAGGCCAAGGTGAGAGACGAATCTTTTTCTTTTTTTCCACCTTTGTCTTTTAATGCTCTGACTCTCACACATAATCCGTTGTGGCCTCCCTCTAGTTGGACAATGCCAAGTTGTCCTCAGATATGAATGACAAGGCAGTAAGCACAGCCAGGGAGGAGGTGCAGGAGGCGCGTATGAGAATAGAGGGCCTTTCCTATCAGCTGAGCGCCCTGCAGAAACAGGTACTGCTTTATGACCACCTGTACAAACAAATAAAGCACTTTGGCCATTCAGCTTCATGAATGGCATTGTAAGTTAGCTCCACTAACTGACGGTTGTGCTGGTTGGGTGTGTTTATAGGCGTCTGCCTCTGAGGATCGTATCAGAGAGCTGGAGGACCTTCTGTCAGCAGAGCGAGACAAGCACCGCTATGCCATCGAAGGAAAGGAACAAGAGATGAGTGAACTGAGAGAACGGATGAACGCTCAGCTCAGTGAATACCAGGAGCTGTTGGACGTGAAGCTTGCTCTGGACATGGAGATCAATGCATACAGGAAACTGCTGGAGGGAGAGGAGCACAGGTACAACACACACACACACACACACACACACACACACAGACCTAGATTAGATATGACTACATATTATGTGAATCACCTAATGCTGTTTTAAATGAAATTGAGTCTCAGGTGAGAGGGTTTGGTTGTAGCAGAGTGGTGTTTGATTTTCTTGAGTTTCCCCCAGGCTGTCAGTCACTGTTAATATGTGTGAACAAGGATGGTGGTGGTAGACTCGCTGCTGTTTGCTCTACTGTGTGTCTGTGCACCTTATGTTTGGGATGGAGCCTCTGGAATTAAGACTTAAACTTCTTAATGCTAAGATAGCGGCAGTTTAATCAGCCTCACGTCTGAATAAGCTGCCTGATCACTTTTATGTAAATGTGGGGACGACAGTCTGCTGAGTTGGGCCTGGTAACATTTTCAGCACAGCACACGTCTGAACTCAGTGTCGTCAGATTAATGAAGAGAAAAACGTTCAGATAACGAAAGCGAAATGTGTCTTATCGTCTTCTCAAGTCGCCGTAATTTGTTATGTGTGGATGAATAAATGAACAAGATGCTTTACATGCAACATCTGAACAAATAGGAATCAATCTATTAATATATTTACTCTTTAATGATTAAATTATCAATATAAACAAATAATTTTCCTAAAAGAGCGAATTGACACCGTGTTATCGTCAGTCAACAGAATAAGCTCAGATTCTCTAAACATTTTGTCAAACACTTATTCAATCGACGTGTCTCTCCTGTCGGCTGACTGACCTCGTTGTGTGGTGGATAGCCATTAATTCACTGGTGGCTGCTGCGCTTCTTTCAGGCTGAAGCTGTCCCACAGCCCATCGGCTCGCGTCACTGTTTCCAGGATAACGGGCTCTTCCTCCTCCCGCTCTTCCAAGAGGAAGAGAGTGGAGGTGGAGGGCACAGACATGCCGGAGGTGGGCAGAGGAGAGGGGCAGCTGCTGGTGTCTGAAGAGGCCACCGCTAGCGGAGCGGTCACCATATCACCCACTGACATGGATGGAAATGCGGTCACACTGACCAATGACACTGAGCAGGTACGCAAGACAGGACGAAGACTAGCAGCTGGTGATTACCAGCATCGCCATTATAACAGTAAATGCTGATCATGTTAGAGTTCATTAAAATGGTGTGTATGAGTGGATCAGTGATTTGGTGTTAAAATTGAAAAGATGCTGTGCTCACATGTTAATCTTGTTGTGTTTTGCAGGACCAGCCTCTGGGCAACTGGAGGTTGAAGAGACAGGTTGACGATGGGGAAGAGGTCGTCTACAAGTTCTCCCCAAAGTTTGTCCTCAAGGCGGGACAGTCAGTCACGGTGAGAAATATGAAGTAGATATATACAGAAAATTTTCATACTTAATCCAAGTGATGTGTAGGAGTGCTTTCAAGATGTCAGCCAACACCACAGTGAATGCAACCTAATGAAAAAGGACTGTTAAGAAACCACAGTGTCACGCAGGTAGAGCACAGGGCGCAATGTGAAAGTTTGTGTCTGACCTACTTTCTATCAAAGAAGTAGTGCAGGGGGGTGAGCTGCCTCTGTCACTGTTGGCACTAAGGAAAAAAGATCTAAATGATCTTGTTGACACTTCTGTCTTTGATATTAGCTCAGAAGCTAAACTAGTTTCATGGACTGGTGAATCAAACAAAGTCGATATAAAGTTTCATATTAATGACTGAAACTGATTCTGCCAAACAACATTTCTGTAACTTTCCCTGACATAAAATACCAGCTAAAAGGCTTAAAATATTGATGAAACATTTAAGAGAATCTGGTGAGTGTTTATATCAAGCATGGAGCAAACAAACCCTTCTGATGCACTGTGTCTAAGAGCATTATGCAATAACAAGAAGCCATGCATAAAAGTTTTTGTACAGCGCCTAAGTCAAATGAACAGGAAAGACTTTACTGAGAGTTCTCTACTGCTCTGGTGAGGAAGGATACTTTATCTGCTTGAATATAAGGCACATTTTTTTCTAGAAATTAGGTTTGAAAAAGTCTGTATTTCAGGATGAGCCAATGACATGTTCATTACATTAGATTTTCTGTATTGAATTGAGAGTGTAGCAGCGGAGACAGTTGAGAAAGGAGACGGCGCACTGAGAATCATTTCCTGTATCTGTGTCACATGGTGTTCGCCCCCCTCCCCGCCCAGCCACAGGTCTGAGTCTGTTCACTCCAATGGGAGAAGTGAACATGATCACAGATTATGGTTCTTTCGCCCCACAGTCGCCAAAATAAATATTGGATCACTTTTTCACAAGCCACAGATCTTCTGAACACTCTGACATTTAAATGACATTTTCAGACAGATAAGACACCTGTCTCTGTCTCAGCAACAAACTCTGCGTGCTGCCGACGTCACTTTCCAACCGCCCGAGTTTAGAGGGACCTATACATGCAAGCACAAATTAAAAGTTGAAACTGAAATAAAACTTTTATTTCTTATATTATTGTTATTTAACTTTTTTTGGAGGGAAAACAGAGTATTGGGCTGATATGATCTTGTACTGGGTTGATCAGATATTAAGCAGCAAAATCAGGCACAAATTCAAACTACCTAGTGTTGTATTGTGTTGTTGAACAGGCAATCACAACCATGGCCACGCCCACTTAGGACACAGGAAGTGTTTACTATTTCTTACCATTGGCACTGCTCGTAATGCATCATCTTTTGTTCTAGAGTGTCTGGTGCCAGTCTAACTACTTTTACAGAGTGTTGCATTATGGGTTGTTTTTGCCTTATTAGGTTGCGAGTGAATAGTGAGTGTTTAGATTTGTGGTGCGCTCATTTTAATCTGAAGGAGTTTCTGAAGACTGGTGCAACATGTTCTGCTGCCACAGAGAAAATAAATTCACGACAAGTGAAAATGAGTTGTTGCTGCAGAAATTAACATTAACTGACACATGATGTATTGACTTGACCTCTGTACACAGGTGTGGTCTGCTGATGCTGGCGTGGCCCACAGTCCACCATCTGACTTGTTGTGGAAGAGCCAGGCTTCCTGGGGAACAGGAAATGACATCGTTACTTCTTTGATCAACGCTGATGGCGAGGTAAAGATATCAGTGCATGACTTATTACACAGACCACCATGTTATATGTTGAATGATGTTCGTGTGTGTGTTAGCCTCGGTGAGGGTTGTACTTGAGCTTCGCAGTGAGGTGTGTCTGTTGAGTCATGTGGTCTGACTGACTGTCCTGCAGGAGGTGGCCAGACGAAGCGTAACCAAGACTCAGGTAGAAGTAGAGAACGGAGAAGAAGAGGAGGAGGAGGCACAAACGGTGAGTTTTTTTCTTGCCAGATTCACGTGTGAAAAACTTTTTTTCTTCATCTTGTTTCATTTCCCTGGTTTATTTTATTTCTATTTTCACCTTTGACATCACGTCATATTTTTTTCTTTTGTCCTTTGGTCACACGTTTGTTCATTTCTCTGAGTGAGCTGCTTTCAGACAAACTGTTGTGATTTGTGTCGTGTTTTATATTTTCACGCTTGTGTTCTTGTTTCTTCTAACTCTGTTTTCATTTTCTTAATTGTTTTTATCTTAAAACAAAAGAAACAAGGGTCAATGACATGTCTTTTATGTCTTCGACAAAAGACACTGTCTACAGAAAATCATCATACCTCTTTGAAATAGTTACTTTGTCGTACAGGCTGAGATCAAAATTATTTCCAGCTTTATTTACTAATTTGCACAAACGGCATCAAACTAACAAAAAACAGTTCAGAAAAATATTACGAAATGAAAACGAGAATATCAGGGTTGGAAAAGTTATCAGTTCCCTGATTTAATACTTCATAGAGCCTCCTTTTGCATCAATCAGTTTGGATATGTCCCCCCCCTCTCACCTAGACTGGTGAATCTCTGCCCATCCTTCTTTACAGAATTGCTCAGGTTCAGCCATAAAGACTTGTAACTCCTTCAGCTCCTCTTGGTAGCTTCTCTGCTCAGTGTCCTCCTGGCTCGGATATCCAGTTTAGACGCACACACTTTCCACTTCTTAGTGAGGCTCTTAAAGTTAAAATCTATGAATGAATTTATAATGAATCACTCGATGGTCTTTTATTCCTAGATGAAAGAAATCCATAAGACCCTGCTGACTGCCAGTCTGATGTGTTTTAGAGGATGATGTTTAAAGGAAAGGCCAGTTACTTATACTCTAACATACATTTGTAAAGTACTTCTTTAACACTTAGGGATTTTGGTAAGAGGATAAGCTGCACCCTCCTGTTTATCTTTAATCATGTAGAGCACTGTGTAATTGTAAACAGAAAAAAAAGGAGGTGTTAGGATTATAGATTATTAATCATCTATTAGATGCAAAAATCAACATATATGATCTGTTGTAACAGGGTCCACTAATGCTATGATCTGTGAAGGTATCATGTTTAATATGAGGCAGGTAATAAAATAAATTTCCCACATGTTTTTATGTCCAAAAATGTCCGTGTTGCCAAATGTGGCTGATATATCATCAGATGTTGTATCGCACCTCAAACTGCATCATCTGGCTTCTAATCGTTTCTTCTTTTCTTAACCCCACTTGTTTTTTTTTTAAATAAATTGAAGTATGTATAATTAATATAAATGCCCCACTTCTTCTGATGATCTGAACCTGTTTGTTTGTCCTTCAGGGCAAGGTGTCCTCCAGAGAGTGTGCCATCATGTGAAGCCCTCCTGTGCTGCTGATGGCTTTGACTTCCCCGTTTTTCAAGATGCTCTCAGATGTGATCCTGTCCATTGCCTCATCGTCATTAGGTTTTTATTGTTCGAGACAATGTAAGAACTTTTTGGACTAATGGACTCTGTTTCTACTGCTCTCCACATTTCTGGGCCTGCTTTAATATGTGTCATTTCCCTACATGTTACCAGCAATGCCAACATCTGTGCATCACACAGAGATGATGGACCTAAACTGTCAAACTGTGGTGTTGCAACTGAATATTTCCACCTCTACTAATAGTTCTTTACATGTCGATGCTTCCTTCCACTGGCTGTCTCTCATTCTTCTGCACTGGGCATTTTGGTTTCATCCTTCATGACCAGCACAATGTATAACAAGGTCAAGTAAAATAACCTGTTACTTGAGTTGATAAGGACCTCCTTACTTTCTATAGCCATAAAGATATAATGATTTAATAACTTTACTGTTGAACCAGTGATGAGCAGTTCTTCATTCGATTTTGGAGAATTTTTTTTAATTTTTATCTTCTCTAAAATCAAGACATTTTTGACCATGAGGTCTTAAAGTGTTTCCCATCCGTTTTTTAAATTTAATTTCCAATGGGGGAAAAAAAAAAAACATAAATGATGATGATGGTATGATTTCTGCTGAGGGTTTGTTATAAACAAGCATGTTCCCTTATATCTGGAGATTATGATTTATAGGTGGGGACCTCTCTGTAGCACCACAACACTTCATTTATAAAACTCTGTTGTCACATATTTTTATCAAAAATTGCAGCTCCTGTGATTTGGATATTATTTCGATGACTTGTTCAGCAACAAGTGTTGTTCCTTTTACCCCGACAGATTTTCCCCCGCTGCACATTTCCTTTTTGAATTTGTCTGTCTTTTGTCTTCCTGTGAAAGATTTGCACAGAAATGCCGTTGAAGCTGTGTTTCAGTTAAGTGTTAACTGGGCTCCCGACAGCAGGACTAATTCTCCTTGAACAGAAACACTACAGATTCATCAACCTTTTATTTCTGATGGAAATTAAATGGAAAAAGTAGAGACGGTTCTCTCTACGGCCTTTGTCAGGTCTGTAGTGCAAAGCTTGTTGTTAACCCAGTGACTGCAGGTCGGGTTGATCAAGTAATCAAGATATTATCGAAAAATCAATATAGCTAAATGCAATTTTTTGATAAAGGTAAAACGTGTCATTATAAATGAAACACTGTGGTGCTCCAGAGACGTCCTGACCTACAAATCATAATCTCCAGATGTAAAGAAATGTGCTTGTTAGGAACAGACCTCCAGCAAAAATCTCATCATCATAATTTTTATCATTTTTCATTGAAAATAAAATGCAAAAATTACCACTGCCAATAAAACCGTGACTCATATCTGTCAAAATAATCACAATATGATTGTTTTTGCACGTCGTTGAGCTGTACCTGCAGCAGCCCAACAAACCCCTTCGATATGAGCGACCTGTAAGCTGCTAGAAGCTGCGTTGATGCCTGCGAGGCAATTAGGATCATTCACAGTGACCTGGTAATGAAAAGCTCAAAAGTGAACACTAGAATCTGAAGACCTGCAACACATAAAATTTAAATAAACTCCCCAACAGTGATGAGGAGCGGTGACCTGTTCTTAAAGCAGAAAAGGTATCAGGGTTTTTTCTTTTTTTTTGTGTGCGTCTTATCATGAGCGCCCCGTGTCAGTCGTCCGTCTCGCCTCTTGCTGACTGAGCTCAGAGTCCACTGATGCTCCGATCAATCATCAGGCAACAGACAAAGCTGCTCACAGAGCTGTAGACCAGACCACTAACAGGAAGTGCGTGCATACAGACAGGAGAGAAATGAAACTGAAACTTAACTTAATCTGGTAAATCATGTCATGTAGTTAGCAGCTGCAGACTGGAGTCTCTAACGGTGACGACCAGCTGTCTCTTTAGGAGTAGATCCTCATGCAGCCCCTGTACGAAAGGGCTGCTTTGTTAGATAAGCACGTGTGTTTGCTGCCATATAACTAGTTAACTCATGTGTTCAAATGTTTCTCATGACATGTCAGCCCTGTTGTAATAAGTCAGCAGGTTGTCAGTGCTCGGATATTGATCGGTCGGTGTGGCCCAGATTCTCTCTGCTGGCTCGGTCCTCCTTGAACCAGGCGAAGCCGCACCGAGTGGGTGGAGAGCTGGGCCACTGAAACAACACAGCTGTGTAACTGGCTTTGTCAATCTGAAATATTAAACTGACGTAACATTGCCTCAATTTTTTTTTTTTTTAAGTACGCACAAGGTAAACCGTGGAAACAACACTCGTATGATCCCGTGTGAGGTGATGCTCTGATGGATTATCTCTGTATTCTCATGTTAGTTTGGATTGCAGTACGTTGTACGAGTGTTGCTCTCACACCTTGTGTGCCACCTTGGGAAACTCAAGTTTTTCTTGTGTGTTTGTATGCTGTGCTTTACATTGCTAGTTATTTTTCTAGAGTTATTGTCTTATGTAATCAGTTTATTTACATGAATATTTCATTTATTATTTTGTGTTTCTGGGGTGCTAAAGTCTGGGTGTTCAAGACCTAAATTGAAGAGTAAAAATTTACTCTTGGGCTCAAATGTATTTCAGGATTTTGATAAAATAATGCTGAACAACACTCCTGTACTGTTCTGCTGTGAGGGTATGAATATATATGTTTCATGTGGCAGAAACAATGACTTATAGTTTAATAATTGATTAGAAACCGCCTTTGAACATCTGAATTAGATGAAGTCTGGCAGTGTTAGACTAACTGTGACTATAACTATGATTTCTCTGTAACTGTGATTACTCTATAAAACTGAGACATTGTGAAGTTTTGATACACGATGGTGATTCAGTCCCTCCAGGATTTCTCAGTGTTTCAGTTTAAACACAAGGATTAAAGCAAAATCAGCTGATTCCTGCAAAAACTGGTGAAACTGCTAATACTCATTTCACCAATCACTGCAGTCTCATATAGAATGTAATTTAATTTAATATAGGATCTTTTTTATAAACCAAAGACAAATAATTTTCAATCTCAGCAAAAATGACTTTCCTGGAACTACATGAAGTTTTTTTTGGTTTTTTTGCATATTAATGTGCATGATTATCAGTTTGTTCTTTAAACAATGACACGTTTTGCAGCTGATTTTCAATTTCTAAACTGTATTGAAACGACAGTTTTAATGACTCAGATCCTGGAGGGGCTGATGAATGTCTTGGGTCTGATTGGTTCTGTTAAAATATAGATGTGACTGTTTCTCATGGTTCTTTTAAGAACTTTAAACACCCGAGTCTTGACCTGGTATTTGTGGGGAGGGAGGGGGTGGGT
>NW_019524928.1:185525-202403 GCF_002814215.2 Seriola lalandi dorsalis
AGGGGGTGGGTGGGGTGGGGCACGTCAAATGTCTGTTTTCATTCATGATTCATCTGTTGAACTACTTTTTGTACACACAATAAATGTTTTACATATACACATGTGGTATCACTAGTTGTTATTGATGAATGTGTTCATGTCAGAGCAGTAATCTCTACACACACGTGCTCACAGCTTCAGTCTGATTTGTTTACTGAAGAGAGGAGCTGATCAACTTATTGATCATCTACACTGGCCTCAGTTACTGACAGTTCGCTCAGCAGTCAGGTTTAATCAGTTACTGAAAGTGACTGCAGGTAAACATCATCCAACATGTTTTTATTTAGAGCCAGAAGTGAACATCAGTCAAAGATGAGGCAGTAAATCACGGCGCTCTGCAGTAAAGATGGAAACATTAAAGTGTCAAATAAACTGAATGATTTTTAAGGTTGGGATTAGTGCTTCGAGCTTTTCATTTTGTTTTGATCATTAATGTCATCAGAAAGTTTTATTTGCTGGATTGATATAAGTTCAAGTGCAAGCTCAACATACCCAGGATAACCTTTAGTTATCTGGTTTAACTGAACCTGACATTGACCGTCCTGATAACCTGTACCATGAAGCTGGTTGTCACCTGGCTCAGTTAACTCTGGGTTTACCTGTCCAGGTACGAGCGCGTTCATGTGAACGAGGCAGAGTTTTTAATTATAAGCAACATCCTCAGAACAATGAATCAAGTCTTTTATATGATATGAGAAGAAAGAGTTAAAGTCAGACTAGGGATATATTATAAATTAAAGTGCATGAATTATTATGAAGTTTCTTAATGAGTATTTTCACTCTTATCTGATGATGAACAAACTTTTATGAACATGTGAAGCAGATAAAAGTAGTAAAAGTGAATGTCACTGTTTCTGCTGCAGAGAGGTAGTTGATGAGTCAGTCTGACAAATGTTCATTTATAATCATAAATATTGAACAATGTGTAGATCATTGTTGGTTTAGTTTTTATTTCTCCTCATGTTATTCTGAGCTGCAGTGATGAAGAGGAGATTAAAGCTTCATCACTGTCAGGAATCCTGTCGATTAAAGAATCTGTGTTCAGTTCAAATTAAGATATAATAGTTATTATGTGGTTATTTAGTGATAAACTCTCCTCTGTTTTAAAACCAGAGTAACATAAACAAGGAAAACTATTCCACTGGATGTATTTTCTGTTACAGACTCCTTAACTCATCACAAAAACATGTATTATTATCTAGTCATCACGTGTTATTTGTGGTCTTTATAGGTTTTTGAACTGAGCTGCTGTTGAGGTCACTTGTCTTATTGATTATGTGAAATTTGTGAAATAAAGAAATGAGGAAAAAAAAAATCACAAACTGCAATCTTACTCCGACCTGAGGGGGGCAGCATCCAGTCTGCCTGAGCTAAACAAGACGAAGAAGAAGAACAACAACGCGCTAACGGTGAAGAAGAAGAGAAAGAAGAAGAAGAAGAAGAAAGAAACGCTAAAGAATGCTAAGCTAACACTCACTGCTGGGAACATTTTCGTAGAGGCATCAAAGGGAATATTTATTCATCTAATGACGTATCTCAAAAACACAGGGTTGATAACAAATTTTTTGGGTTTATTTTCCACACTGCAGTCCGGTAGGTGGCGCTAATGCATCTGAAAGCTGGTTGCCAACCGACAATCAAATCAAAATAAGAAGAAGAAGAAGAAGAAGAAGAAGAAGAAGAAGAAGAAGAAGAAGAAGAAGAAGGAAGGAAGGAAAAAGCCACTGTCCAAGGCGTTTTCCGGGTGTATGTTTGTTGGTGACTGTTTTATAGTGTTGTCGCGGTGCTGAGCGGGACGCTGAGGTTCAGGATGCTGCTGGTTTTGTCTGACGACCATAAAGAACACCTGGCTTTCCTGCCGACGGTCGACACCGCAGGTAAATCACTCGGATCCGGATCCGGATCAGATCAGATCAGATCAGATCAGCTGCTTCTCCTGTGATGAACTGCTGACCGTCAGAAACGTGACTGATGCTTAGCACGGGATCAGCTGTACTGACAACAACGACCTGCTTTTAGAAAACACCTAATATCAGCATCACACACTGTTCACCTGCACCACAATAATGTGCGTGTAATGTACACACTGTGTCAGTTACAGTGTGTACATTTATAATACACTATAGCTGGAGAAAACTAAAAACAAACAAACATCCATTACAAGTAAAAGTACATTAGAACAGGTCTATTAAAAAGAAATGAAAGGAAAAGTACTTTTGATGTGGAGTACAACATTTATCATGTAGCTGTATGTCAAGTTGACCAGATATCTGAAATAAAAACTGGAGACGTTTCCAGTTCGCGGTCAGTTTATCATTAAAGTATTCAATGTTTTTACCTGAGATAAAAAAAGGGGCGACTGTCATGTATTCTGGCCACGGTAACTGTTGTTTTGTAATAAGCTTTTGTGAAGCCTGAATGATAAAATGACGACTCCCTACCTTTGATGCAGCTGTGAAGCCTGTTTGAAGTATGTTTGATAGTTGAAAAATAAATATGAGAATGGTTTCCTCAGAGAATGACTTAGATTTTCTGTTTGTTTGTTTGTTTTCAGTGGTTGGAGAATTTGGTCGCATTGCACTGGAGTTTCTAAGGAGAGGAAGCAGCCCCAAGATCTATGAGGGAGCAGCCAGTAAGACCCTGCACCTTTCATCACACACTCCTCACCAAGCAGCCGACTGCTCCACTCTGCTAAAAGCTCAACGCTTTGGGCAGTAGAGACATTTCCAGCTCAGGGACCATGTGTAGATTCATGACTAGAACTAGGTGTACGCACAAAACAGGAAATATTCATACACATTCTTTTCATCAGAGTGATAAAGCTGTGTGTTCACATGGTTCAGTCTCATAAATCTCACTCACATGTTCACAAGCCTCATTTCCGCTCCCACAATTAGCCTTAAATGGATGAAGACACTCCCTTAATCAATCAGTTTGTATAAATTTTGTGCCACAAGTGATCAGACACAGAGAATAAAGATGAGGAAGAAGAGCAATTTCACTGATTGTGAAACTGAGGTTAAAACATGCATCAGTTTACTTTAGTACAATCACTCTAATGTAAAGTCGTGTTTTACTCTGAATGTCATTCATTGGGACTAGAGAGTCTTAATGAGGCTCCAGAGGATCTAACACTGTGACTAGTCAATATTAAAATAGTATGAAACAGTTATACAGAATAACTCAGTAAATAATAAGGATATTAAACTGATAAATTAATATGGTATAATATATGGTAAATTCTATATTGTGTTGATTTTTGAAGTGAAAAGTAAAAAGTAACTCTGCACTGTTAGACCACCATCACCAGTCTGAACTGTTGGATCCATGGATTCATGTGAAGGTTAATACGGGTGGTTTAAGTTCATTATTATTAGTGCTAAACAGAACTGAAACCATTTTGGTATTTTTCCACATCAAACAGCTTTGACACATGTGCTACTTCCTGATACTCCCCGCCTACCTGTACTACCATTATTGATCCATAATGCACCTGTGCTTACAGGGAAGCTGTCTGTTCCTGTGGATATGGTGCAGCACGGAGTGGAGGGCCTGATGTTCCTGATGACGGAGAGCTCCAAACACATGGTGACTCACGTCAGCTGACACTCTGAAGTCCAAGATCGAAGAGATCCGTTTCATTTTCCACACTGAACACTTTCTCCAGAAACATGTTGTCATGATGTGAAACAAGTAGGAAGAAGGAGAAAGCTTTGAAGTTTGATAACGGCCACTGAAATATACTTTATACAAGGACAAAGAAAAGCATCACATTCCTTTTACATCTTGTCAAAAACTCTTCTGTGAAGCTTCAGGCAGCTTTTCTTTATGTTAAAAAGAAATGTAATGTTTTTCATGTCTTTTTTCTTACTAAACCGTGAATTCAAAACTGAATGATGAGCTGCCTCCACTGAGTCAGGAGGAGCAGCACCTGTCCACTGATAAAGTCTGTCTGTAACATTTACTGATGTGTGTCATCATGGCTCACCAACACAGCAAAAACTAGTGAGCCAGATGTTTTACCAGCTGTGGTGAACATCAGCTGTTCCCAGTGTCACTGTTCTCCCTGTGTGTGTTTGTGTGTAGATCTCAGAAGTGGACTTCCTGGACTCAGTGTTAGCTCTGGGGTTCGGTGATGAGCTTAACCAGATGCTCTTACAGGTGACTTTGGATTTGTTTTATTCGTGTGAGGAGACGGTTTTGAGCAGAGTTTGTGTGTTGGACAGTTCGCTGCACTCCAGCTTGAGCGTGTGAGTGTTTGTGTTTGTGTTGCAGCTCTACCTGCAGCACCACAGTCAGATCCGCAGCATCCTGAGTCAGCTGCCCTCCAACCTGCCTGCCTACCAGAACCTGGAGTGGAGACTGGATGTACAGGTGTGTGTGTGTTCATGTGTTCCCCTTAAATCTGCTCTTCAAATAGATCGTGTTGCAGATACAGTGGATACTGTATGTGCTTTTTATGTGTAATTGTGATTAATTTGGAAAAAGCAACATTTATATTTCTAACCTGTGCTCATACCGTTTGTATTCTAACGGTTTACTTTATAAATATCTTTTTTTTTTCTCGCTCCTTCATGCCAGCTGGCGAGTCGCTCGGTCCGTCAGCAGGTCATTCCCGCGCTGACGATGCGTCTGCTCCTAACGAGAGGCAGCGACAGCCGCAGTGACCACAGCATCAGGGTCCTCCAGGCAGACCCCAGCACCCTCCTGCACCTCATCTCCACACTGGAGGCCGCACTGGCCGCCATGAAGACCAGTCACTCTCGGCGCATATTACGCAACATCAAATAATCGCCCAGGACGCTCTCTGATTAATACGTGTGCCTCCTGTTAAACACCACATTCCTGCCTTTACACCTGGAAAACATCAAGCAGTGTCTCTGTCTTCTTCAGTGCAGCGTCGACTGCTTCCTGTGATTCGGTCCTGGATGTTAAACCAGGTTTTTGCCCGTCTGACTGGGAAATGGTCGTCGCTTTATGACACTGGAGTCACGATATCTGCCAAACGGTATTGACTATGTTATTTATAAGATTTCTACAGTGCTGCTGATATTGAATTAATCCTGTGTTTTCATTCTGCAACTCCACTGTCTTTGTCTCTCGCCCCAGTATTCACGGCATTCACACACTTTTTACACACATTATTCAAACTGGAGAGAGTAGTGCGTTCGTTGGGAACTGTTCTCAGCAGCGGATTAATCCGCATATCCGCATTTTGTGCTCCAGTGAGCTTTTCAGCAGGATGGTGTATGTGGGTTTGAGTCAAAAGAAACTAGAGCATGAGCGTGTGGATACACGCGATTATAGAACTTTGGTTATGTTCAAGAAATGAAATAAAAAGGGGTAACACTACAGCAAGGTGAAAGGAACACTGAGTAGTTATCAATGAACAAATAAGAAAAAATAAGAAATGACCTGATAATTGATATGTATTGATAAATAGTATGATACTCTTAAATAAACCTAGTGTTGGCTGTCAAGAGGCACCCGGCAGAGTGCACCCAGTTGGTCTGTAATGAGTTGTAATGAAACCAGCATCCAGCTCTAAGAAGAGTCCTGGTTGTTCCGAACTTCTTCCATGTAAGAATGATGGAGGCCACTGTTAGAACCAGATCTGATCCTCAACATAATCCTGTCTCTGAGCTGTGCAGGCACCTTCCTCCTCATGAATTGGTTTATGCTCTGCTGTGCGTTGTCAGCATAGAGTTGACCACAGGTGGACTCCTGTCAAGGTGAAGAAACATCTGAGAGATGATGAGGAGAAATGGGAGGAACCTGAGCTTAATTCAAAGTGTCTGAATACTTCTGTCAATGTGATAGTTCAGTTTTTCCTTTTTAATAAATTTGCAAAATAAATTCTAAAATCTTAAATCCTGGTTCACTTTGTCATTATGGGATATTAAGTGCAGATTGATGATTAAGACAACTGCCAGGTGGTCACTCAAATGTTATTATTACCTTATTTACTTAAGGATAAAAATTTAATAAATAAAGTGTATATATGTTGTAATAAATAACAAATATCTCGTTCACTGCAATGTGTGGTTTAAAGATGAATGCGCATTAATGTCACAGTAATACTTGTAGCTCCACTGGATTAAAATGGAGGCATAGCTCTTTATTTACCCGTTGCCATGGTGAATCGTAGTATCGGAGCTCCATTGAAGATGACAGTTTGAACTTAATCTAGTTAACCTGAAAGTTGAGTTTCCCATCTCAAAGCACAACCCCCCAGAGTTCAGGTTGAAGTTCAGGGTTTATTAAACCTTTTTTTTTTTTAATTGACAATGTTTATGACAGTCAAAAAGGCATAAACCACATTCAACTGAGCACTCAACAACAACTGAGCAATAAAATAAAAGGGACAAAATAAGAGCTCAGTCAGGTAATAAAAGTGCACAGATAATCATACACATGTTGGGCTTTTTTAATATTACAGCATATCACATTGTTTTATATAATATTATTTCATTTAAATAGGCGTCAAATATAGGAGTGTTTTTTAAGAAACGGTATTTATGTATAAAATATTTTTCTAAAAGTATTACATTTTCATTCCCAAATTCAATTTTTTTTGTTTTCCGTTTGAAGACCAAATTTTATATTTTTATGTAAGAAGTTAATTAAACCTGCTGCAGCCTCCAGGTGACATCGACGACATGTTTCCAAACAACCGGGACGGAAGAGGAAGTGCTCGTCCAGCCTCGAGGCGTCACCTGACCGTCTCAGCTCTACACAGGAAGTGGGTTGGCGAATTCAACATGGCTGTTGTCTGCAAATAGAGGAGGGCTTGTCTTCAGCAATGAAATAGTCTGGGCTTTCTTAAATTATAGGACAATTGACTCAGTTCTGTGTGTTAGCTGGTGTTGACTGTTAGCCGGTCCGCCATGGCCCAATGTGTTCAGTCTGTCCAGGAGTTCGTCCAGGACTCGTTCGTCCCGATGGTGGCCGTCTTATGTAGCGAAGAAGCGGAGAGAATGACCCGCAAGAACAATCTGAATTTCGCCGAGCTGCTGAGGCCTTTCTGCAGGCTAACGTCCGAAGGTAAGGACGGCTGCTCGGTTCCCACCGTGTCCATTGACTGTCAGTCTCAGAGCTGTCACAAACTGAGCTGTAGTGAGCTAACTAGCTAGCATGGTTAGCCTGGGATGTGTCAGTTGACATTAGCTCCGCGCTAGCAGACGGCTAGCAGGCTGGACTGTGACTAAGCAGCAGGAGGAGACACGAAGGGCCGAGTGACACTTGACCATTCAGCACTGAGAGCTGCTCTCAGGCGAAAACTTTCAAGCAGCCGGCCAACCTTTAAGTTGATGCTGGATTATCCGACCGAACAACAAATAGCTGAAACAGTAAGGAAGCTAATTGGCTAATGCGCTTTAGTTGCAGTCAACACACGGAGTGTAACGTTACTGCGCCTCGACTGGAAAGTGGACTAAAGCAGGGACAGTGACATTAAGGTGCATTAAAGACATTTTAAAGACAGTCTGCACCGGTGCTGGCCCCACAATGAACACACCGGTCTTTTCTATTAGTATTGTTGTGAGTTCGTTATGAATACAGTTTACTCTGGTACATACTGCCTCCAGGAAACACCCCCCCCCCCCCCCAAAGATGAGGGTTAGGCCTGAAGAGTGATGATTGGTTAGGGTTTGTTTTGGATTAAGGTTAGGGTTGGAGTTAAAATGACGCCTTTTCACAGCAGGGTAAGTGTGCAGGTGGTGACAGGAGTAAACAGTGGCGAACCTTGACCCTGGACCCACCTCCACACATGCAGACTATTGGCATATTTACAGATGTACCCTGAATGCATCACATGCAAGACATGAGTAGAGGCTACAGCATCAGTCAATCGATCATTCTGACTTTATTTGTATAGCACTTTTAATAAAAACAATGCAACACAAAGTGCTTTACAGAATTAAAAAAAATTAAAAAAATAACCCTACACACACACACACACACACACACACACACACACACACACACACACACACACACAGAAAAATAAATGACCAAGTAATAAATAAAAAACAATCGAAATAAGACAATGATAACAGGAACTTAGGAAATGCTATCATGAATCTCATAAATTTGCACTGAGGAAATACTCAGTCTGGAAAGCAAAGATAATGAAATGATGGAGTGATAAAGATAAAATAATAATTCTAAAACAGGAGATATATTAAAATGAGTGGGAATGTTTGGAAGTGAGTAAAACCAGAAATAAAAGTAGAAATAGAAGAGATGACCAGAAATTAAATTGAGCAATTAAAAGGGCAAATAATCCTGAAAATAATCATAGAATAAAAAGACAAACCGGTAAAACAGCTTAAAATAATAAATTAATAAATAAAATTCAATTAAAAGCCAGACTAAAATAGGTAAAATGTCTATAAGCAGTAATGTCTATATGGGAGGCTTAAGGTGCTTTTGTAGTTGTAATTGCAAAATGTGCCAATATGAGGGGCCATCAGGGGCTCCATTTCCCCTTGGGGTCCGCAAGCGTTTGCCTTTCCTGATGGTGCATCTATGGCAGTGAATGCAGTCGCTGCTGAAACCCGTGAAGTACGACAAAACAATACAAACCCATTTACTCGACTTGACTCTTGGCTGCTGCTGATAACCTGCTCTCCTCCTCGACACTTCCTGCACTCGTGGAGTAGGAGCTTCAGGGCTCGTCAGATTCGTTCATGTACCAGAGTCAGACAGTTACTGCGTACTTGTTAGTCTGTGGATATTACTACTGTTTTCCTGTATTTATCATCTCCAGGTCAAGTCCTAGTTTCTGCTTTTCTGTCGAGATCCAACAGACATAAAGAGTTGGTAGATTTTTGCTTATTTGCTGTAATAACACACATGTAGCATCAATACAATCACTTCTTGATTTCATTTATCAGCTTTATCTAACATTTTGTGAGTGAAGCATATTGTTTTACTTTCACTTTACCCTGAGTCAGCCGCTCCCTCCTGCCACCGTCCAGTCAGTGTCAGTTTTTATTCTGTCATTCAACAATCAGGACGGTGAACTGGATTCGACTGTTCAGGATCAGGATTTCAGCAGTAGTGTGGCCTAGTGCTCAATTTGGGATTAAAAAAAATAGGTGCCACTTGTTTTCCAAACCAGCTGCCTGCATATTATACAACTGCAGCAAGTGGGGGCAAGCACTCCGTTCAACATTATTTATTATGGGGTAAAATCACTATTTTGTTAAACAAATGCTGAGTGTAATTGGAGAATTTTTGAGACTAATCTAAACCTGTCTGGTCTGACTGAAGCAGGCAACATTGAACGTCTCGCTGCTGCACATTGTGTTTTGTTTGAGCAGGAAATGGATATTTTTTTAACTTTGTTGAACAATCATAAATAAAAATGACATAAGGACAAGATTATTAAACAGAAGCCTTTAATAAAGTGATTCACTGAACACACTACAAGCTTTTCTTCTTCTCTTTCTTGTTCCCTTTAATGCACCAGTATCAGTTTCAAAGACTAAAAATGATGGCCTGTTAATAAGTTAATAAAATAAACCTCATTAGATTTAATGGAGGAATAATTAGTAAAATGGTACATGTTCATAAGAAAGAGAGATTGACTTATAAATGTACCCGCATCTTACCAAGATGTGAGAGATTACAGACATGACCAGAACAAGTGACATAGAAAAACCTTTGAGGGATAAAAACCAGTGGTTGATCCTTTGTGCTGCTGCAGCCTTTAAGTTATTCAATAGCAGCATTCATCTCAGACTCGTGTTGCAAGTTGCTTACTAGCGACCTAGTAAGATTGCCACTGTGACTTTTATGTGAAAGTGACCATGGTGCTCATTCAGACATGAGATTGGTCTCAGATTCAGGTGAGGTGATGTGTGTCTGTAAAGGGGCTACAGAATAAAATAACTTGAAGTGAGGTCACATGGAAATAATATCCACATTTTCAGCCCTGCAATGAATCATATTTCACAGGCTGTGAAAAATATGTTATATCAAATATCCTGAAAGCTTTACCAGAAAGAATATTATAAGTAAGTACTGAGTAAGTAGTTATACGTGCTGAGAATGAACATGAAAATGCCATTGTATGGATATTTATTCTCTACAGATGCTGTGAAGCTGTTATGTGCGGCTCTTTTAATGATACAATGAATAAAGAAAGGTTGTAACCTTAACTAAAGGTTATTCTGATTATAGCTCATCTATTGATGCTTTTTCTTTTTTTAGTTAAATAACTTAAGTCTATAAAATTTCACTCTTTCTCACAGCCCAATATGACTTTTCTGAAATATTTAGAGAAAAGCAGCAAATCCTCACATTGGACAGCGGGAGACAGAAGTTGAGATTTTACTTGACAAATAACTTAAACAATTCAAAGTGTTTGAGTTTATTTTTTGACCTTGCACAACAGGATACTGTCCTGACTGTTCTTGTCTCCTCTAGGTCACATCCGGGACCCCAACAACCAGGTGCAGGTCGTGAAAAACCTGCGTATCTGTGTCAACAATGTGGTGACGAGCCCAAACGCGACGTCTGCTGCGCTGAGTCCCGCCCAGCGCCGGCTGCTGAATGAAGTGGTGTTATCCTGTCAGCCACAGGAGGGCGCTGCGACCAGTGTGATCACAGCGGGAGACTACGACCTCAACTTCAGTGGTAAGGACCGGAGCCGGACTGATCCTGGAATTTTAAGGGTCGATTCTGTATTTGAGGGTTTAGAAAATCGGATCATGTTAATCTTTCAACCAAAACACAAACAAACATTTAGTTATTAAAGATATATAGTTGAAAAACAAACATCAACTACAACACTAAACTTCACTGGAGTAATTATTGTTATTGTGATTATTATCGTTACTGTTGTTAGTAATTATAATAGTCCAGTAAGCAAGTATTCAGTGGGAGTTAGCTCTACAAACACAAATGTCATCAGGGCGTGCGACTCGTTTCCGTCGGCTGCTAAATAATTAATAATAAAAGCAATCCTAAACAAATTCCTTGATGCACACCACACTTCAGAATAACATACATTCACATGTATTGTACGTTTCCTGTTAATAAGAAAACGTTTGATCCGTGAAGCTGCCGATGGTTCGACGCCGTAACAGTTCATCGTGTTCAATCACAACTTCTGATCAATTCTATCAAACACTGAGCTGAAATATCAATTCTTCTTCTCATCAGTTTCTCTCCAGTCACTGAGTTAATGCAGTAATCCGGGTGAACCGTTTAAAAATGCTTCTTACTGTAGAACAGTCCAGCTCAAATTAACAGTAAGACAATGAGTCAGAGAAGGAATCAAATCAAATGCTGTTTTCACCCCGTTTTTTTATATGCTACTAATAATTTCTCTAATATACTAATAATCACTTCTTTTGCTTTACCAACCTCGTAGAAAAAGCCCTTCTGTTTCCTCATGAGATCTGTACATTCACACACATTTTGAATTTTATTGCTGGAAAAATTCACTTCAATATTTTTCAGTTACTGTTGATCGAGTGAGAAACTGACTGACTGGTTCTGGTCTGGATCTGGACCCAGAGAGACTTCTATCCGGATTGCAAACAATTTCAGATTTAAATAATAATCGGTGACAAGCAGAGCTGTGTGGCTCCTTTAGTCTGTTTAGTCCTTAAGTTACAAGCAGTGTTTTAAAGATTAACGCAAATACATCTTTATTCTCTGTACAACAAACGCAGTGAGGTCAGTATGAAGTCCAGTATGACCAGTCCACAGAGTCCCCTCTCCCAGTCCTCCACAGCTCCACAGTCTGGAAATGAGTATTCACTGAGGATACAATGGATTTTTAGAGAAACAAAAATCTGTTTCCAGAACAGGGATGTGTGTAGGAGTGAATGAAAGCAGCTGCTGAAACATTGTTAGACTGTGAACAAAAAGAGAAAGTGCTGGAAAATAATCAAGCAAATCCCTCTGTCAGCTGCAGCAGCTACGAGACGAGCCGAGCTTTTAGCAGAAGACGTGCAGCTACAGTCAAGAGTGCACCATGAACAGGCTTAGCAGTAGGTGAATCAACCGATACCAGAGATAATACCCAGCTTTAATGTTTGTGAGATCTCACCGTGCAGAGAGGAAGCAGGTCTATAAGATGTTTCAGACTGGTCTATAGTGTTGGTCTATCAGTCTGATGTCAGTCACACTGTTCAAAAACACAGACTGACTCATTTTAAGCCAAAAAGAGTTAAGACACCTTACCCCCAGACTAACTCAGGCCTCAGACCAACGTTACCGTGAGATTAGTTTGCTGGAGTTATAAATACAGACCATCCTCACTCCATCAACCTCGCCTGCTGAGAGACGGCGACGACTTCCTGCTGCAACGTAAGACGTCTGAGCAACGGCAGGATGTTTCACTCCGTCACCTCCAGACCAGAATTAATTATATCACACAGTTACTCATCTTTTGTTCTTCTGGCTTTGTGTTTCCAGCACATTACATTTGAAATAAAATAGTGGGAAATGTGATCTGCTGATCCACAGAGCAGAAGAGTGTAAAATAGAGCAGAAGTGAAATTTGAACTTTGACTATTAATTTGTTGAGATTCACTGACACTTTTCCATCTTTTCTCTGCTTTAAATTCAAACGACATAATCAGTGTTTTTCTCAGCGTTTTACACAACACCCTCTCCTTCTTCTCCTCCCTGATTTTTCTCTTGATCTTTACATCCTCATGTTGAATGAGGAGACCTTGCAGGAAATTGGATGTTACTAACATGACCTTGGCTCTCTGCTTCCACCTGTCAGATCACTCTCTTAAAGCTAGCCTCCCATGGTACAGTGCCTGGAGAGAAACACTGTTGGAAGTCAGCACCTCCCAGCACTGCTCAGGTATCAGCTCACCTCGTGGCTCGTGTGTGGATAGTCCTAGTCCTCTCAGCTCCACACCCGCCCTCACTCCTCTCCCTCTAGTTTCCAGTAGCTGCCATGTCTTGTGGGCGTCCCTCCTTTTTTTGTTGTAAGGTAGTGGGTGCTTTGTTTTGTATATATAGAGATTGCCAGAAATATGAAATAACAGGTTGTTTGTGACCTGTGGCCCACACATACTTCAGAGCAGGCGTACACCCGGTTTTCTAAACCGAACATAAGGTGATATATCTATCTCTTATAGAATAAAGTTGTTTGCCAACTGTATTAGTTTTTCTGTCAACTCAACTATCTAGAAAAGTTCAGTTAGAGGCATATTTACAAGCTTAATCTCAAATAATTGTTTATGAGTGCTGAATTTCATCATTTTTTCTGATGTTTAGTAATTATAACGATGCCGGCTTAAAGGTACTCTACATATGATAAATGATTAGAATATAACGAGGCGCTGGTTGTGTGTAACGACAGCTGTTCTGGTGCGGTTGGAGAAACCTCATCGATGCGACTCAGTCATTGAATTTGCACTTTGTTTATCGACAGGTCTAAAGAGAAGTTTTTAGGCTTAAGCTGTTATATATTATTGCGGAGCTCGGCGCACTTGCACCGGCCCCATCTCCACAATAATATATAATATATATTTGTGACATTTGTGGCGTAGAGGATGCTGTACCGGCTCACTGTGTCCAACATGAAGCAGGTGCAGTATTGGCATCGCATACATTTAATATTTGTGAAGCCATAACTCAATATGAGATATCTGTCATTTTACTAACAAAACCTCCTCCGTTACTCTTCAAATTATTATCATCAAATATAATTATTAGATAGAGAGTAGAGAGGACAGGAAAGGAAGTCTGAAGGATTTGAAAATCCTGGTTATCCTGGCATGCTGGTTAATCCCTCTTCCGATCCTTTGGACACAAGATGAATGGGCTGAAAGCAACACAGAGGCTGGTGTGTAATGTTGATGAAAACGTGACACAGCTACAGTCGCAGCAGTAACAGGCACGTGTCATTCAGATACAGTAACAGTGATCAGGCAGACAGGACGAAACCATACAGTATTAAACAATGGCTGATTATCTCATTTTGTCTTTGTTTCTAGCAACCACGCCCTGGTTCGAAACCTACAGGGAGAACTTCCTGCAAACGATGCCCGCCTCCGACCACGAGTTCCTCAATCACTACCTCGCCTGTATCCTTCCAACAGAAACACAAACAGCAGAACCTTTAACATCAAATCCCAAATGTCAAACGCCCTCACTATGGAAAGCTGAGAAAACATATAGTTTTCGTATATATATAGATCTGATGATGTGAACTTTGAACTCTCTCACAACAGCGACGGTCTCTTGGCAACGAGACAAACGCAACAGTTTTGTCTTTCAGTATTTAACTTTCCACCGACTTTATTCTTCTCTGCTGTGGCAGAATAATGTTAATGTTGTTAATGTTAATAACGTTACCTCGCGGCAAATGTCCGTTGCATGTTTACAGTCTGTTTCTGAAAACATTAGTTCCACCTGCATCGTGGAGACGTCTACGACCTGCAGGATGGTGCTGCTATCGTGACGTGAACGGGAAAAGCGCAAAGTAACAAATCTGTTTGTTTAATTAATGTAGACTATGTTGGCCACAAATACAGATGTGGAATTTATTTTAATCGAAAATATTTACAGTTGTAATTGTAGTATTTGTCAGAAACATCGATAATCAGTTTGAGATTATTTTAAATTTGTTCAATAAAGTTTTACTGTACGTGGTGTTTGTGCGACACGATGGCCCCACGACATACAACACTCGTTGCAAGATGTGATGCGTTTCCTGTAGATTCTGCACGTAACACTAATGATGATGAACGAGGATAATAACTATCATCAGTAGTCGTCGTCCTCTGCTCCCTCTGACCCTCCTGGCTCAGTGTACCTGCTCTCCTCTGATGGATCCACACGGGTCACAGTTGTGTCCTTGACCTCCTGGCTGGTGCAGGCCTGCTGGTGGTGTCCTCCACTGAGGCGGTGCCCGTGGAGCAGTTCCTCAAGCTTTCCCAGGAGCAGCACAGGATCCAGCACAGCGGAGAATACACCAACCCCAAGTGGTTTATCCCCAACACGCTGAAGTACTACGTCTTACTGCACGACATGAGCGAGGGGGATGAACAGAGGTACTGACAAGACGCTTCACTGGGCACATCTGGAGACATCTGCAGATCTGTGTTGTGTTGTTGTATAAAATACATGTATAAATTACACCATCTGAGGTTGTGTAACATCAGCAATGTTGCATTACTGAAATATGTTGTGTGTTATGATTTCTCTGTTAAAGAACTATGACGACTCGACTAGTAGTAGTTTCTTTTTAAACACAAATAGTGTTGTGGTGGAGGAAGCTGTCGGTGTTTGATCAACTGTTGGTCTTCCTCTTCCAGGGCAGATGTGGTGTACGAGGACATGAAGCAGAGGTACGGTCCTCAGGGCTGCTATCTGTTGAAGATGAACTCTCGTACCTCCTCAGCTGAAGAAGACGAGCAGATCCCGGACCCCTGGAGTCAGTACCTGCACAGGAATAATCTGCAGAACCAGGTAAGCGCCGTAGCTTCCTCCACACGGTCCAGCATGTTTAGCTGCAGCAACAATAGAGTTAGTTAAAGGCCAATGGAGAGCCAGGACATCGGTGTGCAGTCTATTACATACATATTTATTTTGATATTTTATTTAATCAGAAATTTCAAGTTCGTCCATTTATAATAATACGCTGCCAAGTAAAAGCAGTTTCCTACGCAGGCTGTGTCAAAACATTCAGTGGCTTCAGAGTCCAGACAGAAATGTTTTAAAAACCAGTAACTGAAGCCTGTCTTCAGACCCTCCTGAGTGAGTTTGCACAGCTGGATTTGGGCAGTCAGTCCTGGGCTGCGGCTCCAGGGTTTGACTCCAGCGTTGTCTTGTTCGTGTGCTTCGATCACTGTTGTGCTGACGAGTGAACCGTTGCCCCAGTGTCAGGTTTCCTGCTCTCCGGATCACGTTTCCTCCCAGGACCTCTTCGTCATTTTGACTGATTGTGACTCAGTCCATTATTATTATTATCAAGAAATGGTTTTATACCCTGAGCTTTGACACAGTTTTATCATAGACAGAGAGAGAGATTTTATTTTATTTTATCAGTTAAAAAAACATAACGTTACAAGAATCGTAAAATGTTTAATATTACCACTGATTATCGGTCCATCCCTAGTCTGAATACTCTCTGAAGCTGCTGTACTTTACACTTGTTTAAATAAAGTTCCACATACAACGTCTGTGCTTCCGTCTCAGTCGCAGCAGTGACGACGGGGACGCATGAATCAGCCGGAGCTTCATTCTGTTGTGTGCACCATCAGAAGATGTGCCTTGTGTTAACATTGTGACGTCTGCTGCAGGATACGCTCGACGATCCGGCTGTGAACAGCGCCGCCGCGGAGAACAGTGTCGGTGCAGCTGAAGTGGACCTTCCACAGTCAATGGAGAAAGGTCAGTCAGTTCAGCAGGTTCTGTAAACGATCATCGCTGCCTCTAGATGCGACACAAGACCACCAGCAAAACCCACCACAACAAACAGTTCACCGGCCACAGCCCCGGCCTCCCCTGACGACAACAATAAATAAAACTGTGCTAACAACTTCTATTCTCTGCACTGAGTCCAAGATTCATTTTCCTCCAAAATACCAACAGCTCTTCTTGTGCTGCTGTGTTTGAATAAACATCTCATGTTTGTAGGTCTCGTCCCTCCTGTGCACCGAAACACCAAACAAACACACAACAAATTTCAAGGTCAGGAAACCAAACTGTCAGAGTGCTGATTGCACCGGTCGCTGCGCCGACACTAAAATGAATTAGGCCTCGTAACTAATATCTTGAGCAACACCTGAGAAGGCCGTGCAATACTTTTGATTTGACCTGATTGGCTGTCAGGTTCAGAGGCAGACAGATGTC
>NW_019524928.1:202423-203761 GCF_002814215.2 Seriola lalandi dorsalis
GGGGACGCATGAATCAGCCGGAGCTTCATTCTGTTGTGTGCACCATCAGAAGATGTGCCTTGTGTTAACATTGTGACGTCTGCTGCAGGATACGCTCGACGATCCGGCTGTGAACAGCGCCGCCGCGGAGAACAGTGTCGGTGCAGCTGAAGTGGACCTTCCACAGTCAATGGAGAAAGGTCAGTCAGTTCAGCAGGTTCTGTAAACGATCATCGCTGCCTCTAGATGCGACACAAGACCACCAGCAAAACCCACCACAACAAACAGTTCACCGGCCACAGCCCCGGCCTCCCCTGACGACAACAATAAATAAAACTGTGCTAACAACTTCTATTCTCTGCACTGAGTCCAAGATTCATTTTCCTCCAAAATACCAACAGCTCTTCTTGTGCTGCTGTGTTTGAATAAACATCTCATGTTTGTAGGTCTCGTCCCTCCTGTGCACCGAAACACCAAACAAACACACAACAAATTTCAAGGTCAGGAAACCAAACTGTCAGAGTGCTGATTGCACCGGTCGCTGCGCCGACACTAAAATGAATTAGGCCTCGTAACTAATATCTTGAGCAACACCTGAGAAGGCCGTGCAATACTTTTGATTTGACCTGATTGGCTGTCAGGTTCAGAGGCAGACAGATGTCAGATATCACTTGTCTTCCAGCAGCTAACCCAAACGTCCTGAGAATATAGTCTGTACAAAGTTACACTGTCAGGTTTGTTTACATCAGATCAGCTGTAGGCCGCATGCAGTGACAGAAATTTGTTGCCATGGATACAGTGGGTTAACTTGTTTACATTTTGGGAAAATAAAGTTTAGTGAATGATCTATGTTTAATTTCCTGTTTGTTGTGAACCATTGATGAACTGACAACCATCACTGATCACTGACTGAGGAGCTTCTTCTTCTCTGGTGTCTGATCAGATCTGTGGAGGTTTGTTTACAGTGGTGTTTTCATGTCTGTGTTCGGCTCTCACTGAATCATGACTCTGATTTCTGTCTGATGTGAGTTTCAGATGTTTTTGGTAGAAAATATGAGTGTTGGATGTTGATATTTGACCCCTGATTTAGTGACTATGATCATGGGATGCCTCCACAGGAAACTCCCTAACAACTCTGAGTAATGTGTCACATTTTGAGTCAAATCCTGTGCAGAGCTGTTTGGTTTCTGTGACAAATGAAAGCTCAGATAAATCAGGTGAAGACTAAAGCTCTCTGTGTTGTGTTTCCACCCTGTTTCCTACCAGACGGAGTTTCCAACAGCCTGGAGAGCCATCCTCTCCAGCTGGACGCGGAGAGCGGCTCGGGGAGCCTGCACGCCCTCGGCGCCGTGAACACTG
>NW_019524928.1:203781-206489 GCF_002814215.2 Seriola lalandi dorsalis
GGGGACGCATGAATCAGCCGGAGCTTCATTCTGTTGTGTGCACCATCAGAAGATGTGCCTTGTGTTAACATTGTGACGTCTGCTGCAGGATACGCTCGACGATCCGGCTGTGAACAGCGCCGCCGCGGAGAACAGTGTCGGTGCAGCTGAAGTGGACCTTCCACAGTCAATGGAGAAAGGTCAGTCAGTTCAGCAGGTTCTGTAAACGATCATCGCTGCCTCTAGATGCGACACAAGACCACCAGCAAAACCCACCACAACAAACAGTTCACCGGCCACAGCCCCGGCCTCCCCTGACGACAACAATAAATAAAACTGTGCTAACAACTTCTATTCTCTGCACTGAGTCCAAGATTCATTTTCCTCCAAAATACCAACAGCTCTTCTTGTGCTGCTGTGTTTGAATAAACATCTCATGTTTGTAGGTCTCGTCCCTCCTGTGCACCGAAACACCAAACAAACACACAACAAATTTCAAGGTCAGGAAACCAAACTGTCAGAGTGCTGATTGCACCGGTCGCTGCGCCGACACTAAAATGAATTAGGCCTCGTAACTAATATCTTGAGCAACACCTGAGAAGGCCGTGCAATACTTTTGATTTGACCTGATTGGCTGTCAGGTTCAGAGGCAGACAGATGTCTGATATCACTTGTCTTCCAGCAGCTAACCCAAACGTCCTGAGAATATAGTCTGTACAAAGTTACACTGTCAGGTTTGTTTACATCAGATCAGCTGTAGGCGGCATGCAGTGACAGAAATATGTTGCCATGGATACAGTGGGTTAACTTGTTTACATTTTGGAAAATAAAGTTTAGTGAATGATCTAATGATCTATCATATTTTGAGTCAAATCCTGTGCAGAGCTGTTTGGTTTCTGTGACAAATGAAAGCTCAGATAAATCAGGTGAAGACTAAAGCTCTCTGTGTTGTGTTTCCACCCTGTTTCCTACCAGACGGAGTTTCCAACAGCCTGGAGAGCCATCCTCTCCAGCTGGACGCGGAGAGCGGCTCGGGGAGCCTGCACGCCCTCGGCGCCGTGAACACTGACCTGAAGAAAGGTGCCAGAGATCCAGAGAGTACGGCGGGAGGAGCAGGGAGCCACGGGGCGTGTTTGACCCTGAATGACCATGACCACATCAGACAGTTCATCCAAGAGTTTACCTTCAGGGGCCTCCTGCCACACATAGAGAAGAACATCCGGCAGCTCAACGACCAGGTGCCACTCAACGTTTAAACTTCTGATTGTCTGCTCTCCAAACTTCAGAGATGTTTTCAATTACAACTTCTCCTGACGTCTGTTCAGTTATTACCAGATTGATTCAGATTGAGACTCAGAACAATAACAATAAATCTTTTGGTCCAACTGCAGCTGACTGTAACAGAGATGCACTCAAACAGAGAGCAGAACGGTTTCTGTTATGTAGCCTACCCTCGTTAATATGAATGAGGTGGATGACTTGTCAGTATAAGTCAGTGCAGCCCCACAGCAACATAAACCGCAGCCATTAAAATGATCCAGTAGTTGAATCAACACCTCTATAAAAACTGAACATTACAACCTTCACGACGGAGGATTTATCGCAGGGCTGTGTAGAAATAAATGATTTAGCCTGCTTCTCTGTCCACAGCTGGTCTCCAGGAAGGGTCTGAGCCGGTCTCTGTTCACCGCCACCAAGAAGTGGTTTGGCGGAGGGAAAGGTCCAGAGAAGAGCATCAGTGAACCAAAGAGCACGTGTGGCCTCCTGTAAGCTCGCCGCCGCTACACCCTCATCACACCTCATACGTATTTACACCATACATGCCGCAGCGCACTCAGGACGTATTCACCTTTTTCACATGTCGTCGTGTTGCTCTGTAAACGCTGCACATTGTTGGTTTGACATTTCTTGTCTCTGATGTCAGATATCCCCCAGAAGCCCCCGAGCTGCAGATCAGGAAGATGGCGGACCTGTGCTTCCTGGTTCAGCACTACGAGCTGGCCTACAGCTGCTACCACACCGCCAAGAAAGACTTCCTGTCAGACCAGGCCATGCTGTACGCTGCAGGAGCACTGGTGAGAACCCCCCCCCCCCACACACACCTTTATGATGTCATTCATTTTAAAGCTGAATCATAATCCTGACGTTTTATCCTCTCAACCTTTCCTTTGTGATCCGTCCCCGTCCTCTTCTGCAGGAAATGGCCGCAGTGTCGGCCTTTCTGCAGGCCGGAGCTGCCAGACCGTATCCAGCACACTACATGGACACTGCAATACAGACGTACAGAGACGTCTGCAAGTAAGTTTTGTTTTCTGTTTTTTTTGAAAAAGACTCCTAGAGCTATAAAACTCTGACGCCCTTTTTGTTCCCAGACAAAAGTTTCAGATGCTTAATGTCTCTATTTTCATGATTTTGACCCCTGCGTGACCCCTCACCTGAGACCAGTTTTCTCATGAAGTTTTCTCTCTCAAATTCTCACGAAGCTTCCCCGCGATTTAAAACGTGTGACAGAATCTGGATGGTTATTGTATCGTGCGTAATCTCCGTCTCTGCAGGAACATGGTGCTGGCCGAGCGATGCGCTTTACTCAGCGCTGAGATTCTCAAGAGTCAGGGAAAATACTCCGAGGCTGCGACGCTGCTCATCAAGATGACCAGCGAGGTGAGGAAACCCGCCGTACTTTCATGAAAACAGGAAACACATTCACATCATACTGTGTGAAATGATTC
>NW_019524928.1:206539-220639 GCF_002814215.2 Seriola lalandi dorsalis
GAGAGCCATCCTCTCCAGCTGGACGCGGAGAGCGGCTCGGGGAGCCTGCACGCCCTCGGCGCCGTGAACACTGACCTGAAGAAAGGTGCCAGAGATCCAGAGAGTACGGCGGGAGGAGCAGGGAGCCACGGGGCGTGTTTGACCCTGAATGACCATGACCACATCAGACAGTTCATCCAAGAGTTTACCTTCAGGGGCCTCCTGCCACACATAGAGAAGAACATCCGGCAGCTCAACGACCAGGTGCCACTCAACGTTTAAACTTCTGATTGTCTGCTCTCCAAACTTCAGAGATGTTTTCAATTACAACTTCTCCTGACGTCTGTTCAGTTATTACCAGATTGATTCAGATTGAGACTCAGAACAATAACAATAAATCTTTTGGTCCAACTGCAGCTGACTGTAACAGAGATGCACTCAAACAGAGAGCAGAACGGTTTCTGTTATGTAGCCTACCCTCGTTAATATGAATGAGGTGGATGACTTGTCAGTATAAGTCAGTGCAGCCCCACAGCAACATAAACCGCAGCCATTAAAATGATCCAGTAGTTGAATCAACACCTCTATAAAAACTGAACATTACAACCTTCACGACGGAGGATTTATCGCAGGGCTGTGTAGAAATAAATGATTTAGCCTGCTTCTCTGTCCACAGCTGGTCTCCAGGAAGGGTCTGAGCCGGTCTCTGTTCACCGCCACCAAGAAGTGGTTTGGCGGAGGGAAAGGTCCAGAGAAGAGCATCAGTGAACCAAAGAGCACGTGTGGCCTCCTGTAAGCTCGCCGCCGCTACACCCTCATCACACCTCATACGTATTTACACCATACATGCCGCAGCGCACTCAGGACGTATTCACCTTTTTCACATGTCGTCGTGTTGCTCTGTAAACGCTGCACATTGTTGGTTTGACATTTCTTGTCTCTGATGTCAGATATCCCCCAGAAGCCCCCGAGCTGCAGATCAGGAAGATGGCGGACCTGTGCTTCCTGGTTCAGCACTACGAGCTGGCCTACAGCTGCTACCACACCGCCAAGAAAGACTTCCTGTCAGACCAGGCCATGCTGTACGCTGCAGGAGCACTGGTGAGAACCCCCCCCCCCCACACACACCTTTATGATGTCATTCATTTTAAAGCTGAATCATAATCCTGACGTTTTATCCTCTCAACCTTTCCTTTGTGATCCGTCCCCGTCCTCTTCTGCAGGAAATGGCCGCAGTGTCGGCCTTTCTGCAGGCCGGAGCTGCCAGACCGTATCCAGCACACTACATGGACACTGCAATACAGACGTACAGAGACGTCTGCAAGTAAGTTTTGTTTTCTGTTTTTTTTGAAAAAGACTCCTAGAGCTATAAAACTCTGACGCCCTTTTTGTTCCCAGACAAAAGTTTCAGATGCTTAATGTCTCTATTTTCATGATTTTGACCCCTGCGTGACCCCTCACCTGAGACCAGTTTTCTCATGAAGTTTTCTCTCTCAAATTCTCACGAAGCTTCCCCGCGATTTAAAACGTGTGACAGAATCTGGATGGTTATTGTATCGTGCGTAATCTCCGTCTCTGCAGGAACATGGTGCTGGCCGAGCGATGCGCTTTACTCAGCGCTGAGATTCTCAAGAGTCAGGGAAAATACTCCGAGGCTGCGACGCTGCTCATCAAGATGACCAGCGAGGTGAGGAAACCCGCCGTACTTTCATGAAAACAGGAAACACATTCACATCATACTGTGTGAAATGATTCTGCTTCTTCTGATTCTTTTCTTAATTTGACCTTGGTTTGACTTTCTGGTCCAGGACTCGGACCTGCGCAGCGCTCTGCTGTTGGAACAGGCCGCCCACTGCTTCATTAACATGCGTAACCCCATGGTGCGCAAGTTCGCCTTCCACATGATCCTGGCTGGTCATCGTTTCAGCAAAGCGGGACAGGTGAGAATTTCCTCCATCACTGATCTGTGAGGTCGGACTGTCTGGAGCTCTAAATGAGTTTACACCTGTGAGTCAGGTGATGTGTCTGTCTGTGAAGGGCACACCTAATAATTCTCGTAACCAGGTTTGTTTGTTTTTTTTCTTTGTTTCAGCCAAAGTTCGTCTTTAATCTGTAGCGAACTCTCACCGCACTGGTTTGTTTGTGTGGGCACAGAGATGCAGATCATGTGTCTGCTTCTGAAACACAGATCAGAATTGCGTACGTTCAATTCTTCCATCTTAAAGCAGCTATATGTAAGTTTTGCTATTGCTACATAGCTAACGTTAGCATTAACAGCTGTTTACTCACCAGCCTAGAAGAAACGTTGTGAGTTCAACATCGAAGTTCATTCATTTCCTCACCAACATCTGTCTCCAGAGGTGGAAACAAACGGCAATGTTAACTCTCCCGTCTTTTCTTCTACTGAAGTTAGCACACTAACCAGCTAGCTCCGGCTTGACTTGTCACTTTCCGACAGCGACTCACTGTAGCCTCCGATCTGCCCTGAAGACGTGGCGCTGCTCAGAGTGTGTAAATATATTATCGATGACCGAAGCTCTCGACAAGCGACGATCACCGCCGCCTGCTCCTGGCAAGAAACTGTGCCGCAGAGAAAAACTCACAAATATCCTCTTTGATTATTACCCCACTTTCTTCTTTCTTACCATACTCACCTGCACATTAAGGTTCGGCCCGCTGACCCCGCTAAGCTAATAGACTTTATATACGAGTATGACATCATGAAAATACAAACTTCTTTGTTCCAGGCTCTGGGAAAGTTAAACAAAAATAAAAACCTTTGTGAATTAGAAATTCATAATTTTTTTTTGGCCACTGGGACAAACTGGCTGTAAGGCTGAGGTGTGGAGCCATGGAGGCACCAAACACCTACATCAGGGTGGGTTCAGTGATCCATTATGAATAATAATAACATGTTCATTGTGCTCCTCTTCCTCTGTGTTTCCTGCTGTTGGTTGCGTTGTGAACTTCACACCCTCTTCTTTCTCCCTCTCTGCTTGTCGCTTCACTTAGCGGAGACATGCGCTGCGCTGCTACTGCCAGGCCATGCAGGTGTACAAGGAGAGGGGCTGGTCTTTGGCGGAAGACCACATCAACTTCACCATCGGCCGTCAGTCCTTCACACTCCGCCAACCAGAGAGCGCCGTCGTAGCCTTCAGACAGATCCTGACCAATGACAGCAGACAGACGGCCACGCAGCAGGGCGCCTTTCTCAGAGAGTATCTCTATGTTTATAAGGTAACTCACAGTGTCATCATTACCTGTCATTGCAGGATAGGCACTCGGTAATCACACATCTGAGTGAATAACAATGGCGTGGAGTTCCCCAAGGCTCCGTTCTCAAACCTTCACATCTACGTGCATCAGCTCAGAATAAGAAGACAGTAAAATAACTAGTGTCAAACCAGCTCCAACGCCACACAGTCCTGCACACGTCTGTCTGGCTCTTATAGAAAAGTAAAAAGGAAACAGGAAGTAGATTTGAGACGTCAGGGAATGTCACCATTCCTTTATATTGAACAGCATCACAACATGATGGTACGTGAATCCCAGAATACATCAGATCTTTCACAGTAACAAAAAAAACAAGCAGCAGCTCTCAGGTAGACGATGAGGACACTCTCACAGGAAGTGGAACAGGAAGGTCGTCCAGTGAGTGATTGAGTGTAGAAATAAGAATGACGTGTGTGTGTGTGTGTGTGTGTGTGTGTGTGTGTGTCTTTCAGAATGTGATGGGGGGAAATGAAGTCAGCCTCCCCCAGCTGCCTCTGCCCTGCATCCACAGCTCGGCCACGAGGGTTTACTTCGGACACGAGCGCCGCCTGGCAGAAGGTAACACGCCGATGAATCATTTCTGATCCAAGCTCCATTTCATCCCAACACAGGAGGGTGACCGGTCCTCGTCAGGCCTGATCCACCAGATCTGGATTATTATAATATATAAACTGTGCCAAACTACAAACTCATAGATGTCAACACCATAAATATGTTTGATATATATATATATATCTATATCTATATACCCATGTGTGATGAGCGACGTTCCTCACAGTCGACTCTTTCTCGTAGCTTCGTACTTCGCCCCAAGTTTCACCTTTTTGTTCAAATATCTTCAAAAGTATCTCAGACTTTATTAACACTCCAGAACCTTTGCTTGTTATTGTCGGTGTGAATTAAAAATCTGAGAGGGAAGATAAAAGGCCGGGCTCCTTTATCTGAGTTATGTTTCCACTCTTAGATTCAGATTAATCTTCTCTCCTTTATTTATTATTTAGCACTCACACATTTATTTTGCGTAAATATTTAATAATTTCTTTCATTTATTTATTTATTTTTTTTTTTTTTATGCCTTTTTCTTTTTCAGTTGTTTATCTTGGATAACGTTCAAATCCTTATACCTTTTATATCACCTGTTTTAAACCTGTGAATGTACATTATCTGGTTATTAGCTCTGGTACGACAGTTTACTGCTTGCGTAACTTTCCTTGGCTCAATAAAACATATTTGATAAATAAAAGTATGAAATTTAACGTGGTGAACTCAAACCCTGTGATATAGTCTGTTTTTCAAAATAACATGTATGTGTTACAGGTGACGTCTGACCGACATATTATATAATATACTTATTTATGAACAGTGATGTGTTACTGTTGAGCAAAGGTTTACTCCACAACGATTAACCACCAGTGTTTGATTCTAATTATCTGATATGTGCAGGGGAGAAACAGGCAGCCACTCATGTGTCTCTGGACCAGGAGTATGACCAGGATTTGGCGACGATGTGGTGCCACCTGGAGGAGCAGCTCGTGGCCGCCGCCAACCGAGGGACTGTCCCAGTGAACTTCCAGCCCACCCAGAGCTGCCTGAACAGCCAGACGGACAACCTGCGCCACCCACTGGCTGTGGTGGAGGGTAAGAGCAAATCAGGAATCACACAGAGCAGCAGTAGAGATCCGAACAGGAAGTGTGGGGGAGAGAGAGGTTATGTGGTCTGCATCTTGGCCATTAGACTAGACCAGGACGCCGCTCTGTTGTCAGACGTCCATCCTGTCGCTGCTCAGTATACAGCGCCTCTCTCTGTCCCTGCAGAGCCAATCATAGTGGAGGTGACATTCAGGAACCCTCTGAAGGTTTCTCTGGCTCTGTCCAACCTCTCCCTCCTCTGGAGGTTCACCGCCGATGCTGCGTCTCCATCAACGGAGAAGACGACTGAAGAGCTGGAAGGAGAGGCCGTCACCAATGAGGAGACCCTCGCTCGAGGGGTGGGCAACCCGAGCACATTTCTTTTTAGATTATTATGATGTTTTTATTATTCAGTTCCAAGGATGGATGCAATAAAAACCCAAAACTAAGGTTTCCATGATCTCTTCAACACCTCTTTCCTCTTGCAGATGACTCAGAAAGACGACATTGTCACCACGGAGACCATCCTCGATTTTCACATGGGTCCGGAGGAGACCAAAACGGTAAGACGCTCTCACGACTCTCTGAGGGTCGACTGTGCAGTTTACCTGTTGTGTCACCTGAACATCTGCACGCATCGTAAATCACACACTACGGCGTCTCTGTCGGTTTGAGTTTAAACGAGCATAATGATCATCTGTAGTTACATGAAGCAGCTCAGTAATCAGGTTTCACTTCTGCCTTGAACTTATTTTGGAAACATAATTTAATTATTATTAAATCCTTTATTTAAACAGGTCGTCTCGTTGACATCAGGAAATCTTCTTCAAGAGAAATGTGTACAAAAATAGACATTTACAGTTTATAGATAGACAGACACATAAATTCAAGGGGATTAAAATAGACACAGATAATTCACACAGACACATTATAGATTTTATATTTAAAAGCAGCATGTGCAAGTATTATTGTAGATAAAAAAGTACAACCAGTGTTGTGCCAGTTCACACTTAAAAAGAACTAGTTCAAAGTTCAGTTCATACAGATGAAAATGAACTTCCGATTTTTTTTTGTTTTTTAAATAAATATGCTACTACTGTTTTTCAATAGAAACTCCTTCTACCCAACCATCACCAGCCCCAAATCATTTCCTCTCTGAAACTAAATGAATTATTATAAACCACTGAAGAATCACAGAGATGCGTCACATCTAAAATCCATATATAAATATAAGTCTTTAAGTCTCTAATATGAGTCTTCACTTCGACGTCTGCACATGTTGGCTATGAAACTGCATAAAAAACATTAGAATTGACAAAATTAAAATTTCAAATCCTTCTGTAGTTCATGAGAGACAAAAATGTAGTCATGATGTCACTGTGACCTTTGATCTCAGGCTCGACTCAGGCTGCTGCCACACAGAACCGGACAGCTGAACATTGTCGGTGTGGTGTACAACCTGGCTGAAGCGTCCTCTGGAGAGACGGCTCCCAGCACTGACGGTAACACAGAGACCAAGTGTCGGCTTTAAACTGAGTGGGAGATACAGCCTTTATCACACACAGAGCCCAGAGTTTAAGGGCTCAGAAGTGATTGGACACATCTAATTTTAAATGAATTTTAATTTTATTTTAATTAATTCAGTTTTAATTGTATTTTTACTTTAATTTTAATTATTTTATTTTATTTAAATTAATTCAATTTTAATTATATTTTTTGCTTTTATTTTTACTTTATTTCATTTTGATTTTAATTTTAATTATTTAATTTAATTTAATTTTAAATTAATTCATTTTTTGTTTTGTTTTAATTCATTAAATTAAAGTTTTGTTTTGTTTCATATTTTATTTTAAAAAAAAAATAATTTTTTTTTATTGAATGTGCTTGAAGCTCAGAACCTGAATGTGGCTGAATTTACATTTTCTTTTCTTTCGTGTTTGAAAAACCATTCATGACTTAAAAAAACGTAAAAAAACCCAGTGACAGATGTTTCTGGATGGTTTGTCTCTTGCTGCCGCGCTCACACACACTGTGGATCTTCTTCCCGCCTTCAGGCCAGCAGAGCGTGAATTTGATGGTGGTTCGTGGAAAACAGGACCTGAATATCCGCGGCCCGCGACTCAACCAGACCAAAGAGGACAAGATGTTGGTCCGACACGGTCCTGATCGACGCCTGGACCCCTTCATAACACCATCCATGCCCCTAATGGAGGTACAACTGACTCACTGACTGTAGAGACATTAACCCCACCCAGAGCTAACAGAGTCTGACCAATCTAAAGACTGTTCATGCTCAAATCAGTTTTAATTTCAATTAATGTTGAGTATCTACTGATATTTTCCTACAAAATACACCTGTCCGGCTCACACTTTTCCCTCTTTACAATAAGTTAATGCTGCTGAAACTACAACTCCATGTCACAAAAACCAATCACTTCCTGTACATCAAAGATGGAGCAAAGCCTCTGCCCACAAGGCCTGAAGAAGAAGTGTTACAGACCGCACTGTGCTTCAGGACAAAAGACAGAGCAGCAAGGAAGGAAAGCAGGAGGAAATAGTGATAATAAGTTGTAATAAACACAAGAACAAATAAAATACAAACTACACAAGTGCAAGTCTGAACATGTGGGTCTGATGGGAAACGTGTCAGTCACCACATTTTACCTAAAAAGCAGAATTCAGTCATTCACAGCTTGTAACATGTTTTATAACCATTTATTTTCTCTGGACAAATTCTTCTGTGGCACTGAAACAAAATGCAAGTTATTCCAGTGTGTGTGTGTGTGTGTGTGTGTGTGTGTGTGTGTGTGTGTGTGTCAGGTCTTCTTCCTGCAGTTTCCCACGGCTCTGCTGTGTGGTGAGATCAGGAAGGCCTACGTTGAGTTCTGTAACGTCAGCAGCGTCGCGTTGTGCGGCCTGCGCGTGGCGTCCACACACCCTGATTTCTTCACCTTCGGCAGCCAGGCCACAACGCCCGTCACGCCGCTGAGCCCGAACTCCGCTGAGAGCTGCTCGGCCTATAAAACTTTGGCCACCACCCCCCAGATGGGCTCGGTGGCGACCGAGATGCTGGTCTCAGCTGAGGATTTCAGCCAGCTGTCCAGCGTGATGGAGATCCCCATAGAGGGCGACACACTGCAGCCGGGGGAGTCCACCCAGCTGCCTCTCTGGCTCAGAGGACCGGACAGGGAGGGAGTCCATGAGATCAACTTCCTGTTCTACTACGAGAGCGCAGAGAAAGGAATCAAAATCAGGTGAGAATAGAAGTGGAATTAAGTTTAAGGCATACGTAGTAAGATTTTAAAATTGTTTAAATCACGGCACATGTTTTCAGACAGTCTCTCCTGGGAGACATTTATACTGTCGCACTTGTTTGTTCACATGAAAAGTGTAGAAAGAAAACTCCAGAGAGAAACTGACTCTATCAGTAATAATGGACCAGCGTCTGTTTGCTTTTTAGAAGTATTTAAGCAGACTCTTATTGTGAAAGTGCCGTTACAATATTATAGTTTCTTATGTTATAGTTTAGTTCCATTGGCTCTCTCCTCCATGTTTCCTGTTTCTACTATAAAATAAAAGCAAAAGCTGAAAATGACCTTTGGAAAACATTTTAGCAGGAAAAAAAAGAAGCTGTTTGCAAACGTATCTAATCAGATTATGACTAATGTCTGGATTTTATCATCATAAATTTGATGCAGAAGTTCTATTACAAAGTAATTAGTGATAAAATGGTGGCGAGGCCTGTTTATCATGTGTAGACGACCCAGCTCCATCATCTCTCACTGTCTCTCTCTTCATGTGAAGTCATCGGGTGTTACGCCACACGGTGTTCATCTGTGCCAGTCGCTCTCTGAGTGTGCAGGCGTCGGCCTCCCGCAGCAGCGTCCCTCCACATCACAGCCTGGACGACAAGGGCAGCGGCGGGACGCTGGTCTTCATCGACGTGGAGAACATCAACGCGGTGAGATACACAGGACGACACACACTTTTCTTTGTCATCGTTTGGACTTTGTTTGAACTCGCCTCCTCTTCTCTCGCAGAGTGAGTCCGGCGTGCGTGAGTTTCACATTGTCCAGGTGTCCAGCAGCAGCCAACACTGGCGCCTCCACAAGTGCATCAACCCATCCAGGGATAAAGGTGAGTCACTATGTCTTTTTATTCTTTTATACATTCATATGTAAGTGCACGAGTGGTGAACACAGCTGCAGTCTCCATTTTAACAAAAGCTTATCACTGTATCCGGACCGCAGATAAAAACAAAACACAGCCAGCCTTCCTCTCGTGTCGTATCGTGAACATCAGGAGCGAGGAAGATTTTCCCAGTGTCCCGTCCGTCCCTGACTCATTTCTAAAACACAGAGCCCAAAACAAAAAGCTCTAAACTAACGTGGAAATGATCGACACTTGACTGAACTGCAGTTGTGGCTGTGGCTTATAGTTCAGACAGGTGGAGTCTGTGAGTGGCCACCGCTCTGTCCTTTAGTAACCTCCACAGAAACCCTGCAAAACGACCTTAGTAAGTTTCATAACGCATGTACGGTTAAGTGAATTTAAATTAGGTCTCTGAACTTTCACACCACATCTCATAGTCTTCATCAATGAGTGGAACAAACCCAAGTGTCATGTTGGAGTTGTTGGACGTTCTCTGTATCGATCGCTGCTTCTCTCTGTCTCCAGACTGTAAACTCACCAGCAGAGAAAGAGCCAAGCTGTGTTTCAGGGCCACACGATGCAAACCCCACCAAGGTAAATCACACAGAGACAAAACACAACCCCCACCAGTCGGCTGTAGATTCACCGGGTTCAACAAGCACTGATTTGACTGTCCTGTCTGTTTGTAGCTACCTCGGGCGCCGTGCAGAAATACACGTTTGCAGACCTGAATCTGGGAAACGAACGGGTAAATTTAACACGTTGATATTAGAGAAAGGAGAAGTTGAAATGCTGTTATCAGTTTAATTTGTTCTCATAGTTCCTTTGGTGCTCAGAGCTACAGTTAACTCATTACCGTCTCTGTAGATGAACACATGATGATTCTGTGAAAAGCACTTAAACCTGCAATAACTGATTTTTAGCTCTGACTCTGCTTCTTCTTCCTGTGTGTTTTCCTGCTCTCTGCCCTCCCCTCATCTCTTCTTCTACTGTCTCGCTGCAGATCATCAGTTCCTCCACACCCTGCGGAGATTTCTTCTTCCGCTGCTGCCGGACCGCGGAGTCTCAGCGAGCGGATGTGGCGTCGTCCAGGACGTCGTCCAGCAGCAAGAGTCAGGGCGCCGTCCCCTCGGAGAACAGAGCCTCCGACATCACCAACATCGTCAAGAAGTGTAACGAGCTGGACCTCAACATCATCGTCATCTGGAAGGTGCGTGACCACGGCCAGATGACGACCGACCCCGTGACACTTTTCAGGCTCAGTGAAGCCAGAAATAATTTTAATTTAATTTTTAGTTTTTACTCTATCATTCTCGTTATACTCGGGTCATCAGCCATCAGAGGTGGTGATTCACAGATGTAACTAGTCCTGTGTAAACGTCTCCTGTGTGTGACTGTTTGTCACATGATCTACATTTGAATATTTTGTTCACACGCTTCACTGAAGCTCTGAATGAACAGTTAGTGCTGCAGGTGACAGTGTGTGATCTGTGGGTCTGTACAGGCTTACGTGGTGGAGGACAACAAACAGCTGATCCTGGAGGGCCAGCTCCACGTGGCGCTGCAGACCATTGGCAAGGAGGCCACTTCTCTGACTCCCAAAGAGGTCAGGAGCCGCACGCACACACACACACACACATACACACACACACACACACACATACACACACACACACACTGCAACTCGGTGAACCTGCTTTCGTGTCCAACGTTCAGCATCACATGTATTTCCTCTAAATAAATAAATAAATAAAAAGCTGAAAGCTGACGTGGGATCAACACTGGACACCGCACCAAGATAAAACCATGAAATGACTTCAGGAATAAGCCAGAGGTCAGAGGTCACCATCCTTACGGTCTGTGCAATATACAAATATGTGATGAAGCAGCAGGTACAAACGCTGGATGGTGAGAAAACAAAGAAAACTCAGTAACTAATGAGAGATGAGGCTGAGCCGTACAGAGAAATGTGGGCTCACTATTTGGCAAGCGACAGGTCACTGTTGCCGTTTTTATCTAATGTGTTATAACAGCTTATAATTGTTAACTGATTTGTTAACAAGTTAATTAATAAACTAGTTATAAACCATTCTTAAATCCTTTATAAGGGTCGTCATTTTATTATTTTTATCCTATATTTAGTTACACAGGAGTGACTGCTGTTACTGTGACAGTCCTGAGGGAGGCAGCAGAGGAAAATTTAATTTTTATTGTAAGGAATCCATTAAAAAAAAAAAAAACTGTAGATATTGATGTTATAGAGTGTTATTGATCGTGTCAGGAGTGGAGACACACGTTCGCTTCACTGCGTTTCAGGCGAGTGAGACAAAATTTGACCCTTTATGTTTTCGATATTCTGCCGGTACAGTGAAATCCTCACATACAGAGGCAGCTTCAGACTCTAAAGCTGATGTGCTGCTTCATCTCTCAGTATGGATTCAAAGCTGATTGGACGAGGTTCAGAGCGAGTGTTGAGCGCTGTAACTTGGAGTGTGTTTGTGTGTGTTTTTGTTCCAGGAAGCTCAGGAGATGGTTCTGCTCAAGTTTAAGTCAGAGCTGCCTCTTCCTGTCGTCGTGCCGTCTGCAGAGCTGTCCCAGCTCATCAAGACCAACCTGCACTACCCCGAGACCTACACACACACGTTTGTCCAGGATAGGTGAGACACACACACACACACACACACGGATGTGAAATGTCAGTACTAGTCAAAAGTACATCAGAACCCGCCCATACGTTTATTTTGAGTATTTCCTAAATCGTAGAACTGAAGACATCACAACAATGAAATAACACGTGTTGAATCATGTAGTGTTTAAAAAAATATTTTTAATATATTTCATATATTAGCAGCCTCCATTTACCTTGATGACAGCTTCATGAGGTGGTCACCTGGAATAATAGTGTTGGTGAACAGTTGTCCTCAGCATCGTTAATGACTCTAACTCTAATGATGTGGCCGTGATTAAAGAATATTACATAAGACGACACTAAGAAACGAAACATGATCAATACATTTGATGAGGTTTGTTCGTCGACTTGGACCCAGTTCTTAACTTTGGCCGCTCTGGTTGAGTTTGACACGCCTGTCTCGGAGGAGGCGGACAGTGGCGCTGACCTCACCTCTTGAATGTGGCATCTGAAAACCACCTTGAGGAAATTTGTTTAGATTTGGCACAAACATTCACCTGGACTCAAAGATGAACTGATTACAATTTGGTGGACAAAGGTCAAAGGTCACAGTGATCTCACGTTCTACTTTCTCTTCGTTTCTAGTCTCTGTCTGGTTCCAGTCACTCTGACTTTGTCCAACTGCTCGTTGGCGCACGTGGACGTCATCATTGACTTGCGGCACAAAAGCACAAGGTGAGTTTCTTGAGGTCACGTGTTTTACTGTATGTGTCATGTGATATCCCTCCTGAGACATGACAGGAGTTAGTAAATATGGAGAGGAGGAATTTAGTGTCACACCTCTGTGACCTGCAGGGACTTGCATGCATGGGTTGCAATTCCCATAATGCAACTGGATCTCACTTTTTCATTTGACCCCAGCTGCTGTAAACACCCACGTCTTTAAACTCCACCTTCAGTTTATTTTATAAATGTGTAAACAAAATGTTCCCCCTAAAAAGAGGTGATTCTGCTTTTTCTTTTCTTTGCTTTTAAATAAAGTTCATATATTTCAGAGACTGAATTCAAATGTGAAGCTGTAAAGTTCCAGTTGAGGAAGAGCCTTTGTGAATCCAGTAAAGTGTTCACAGTGAAGGCATGTTGCTGTCTGACAGAGGATGTGAGGACTTGTTTTTGACAGACAGTTGAATACAATTTTATTTTTCAGTAGATCAGTTTATTGAACGAGGTAAGGTCCCACTGCGACCTGGCCGAGGCAGCCGCATCAGCAACAGTTATACGATACAATCACCGTTAAATAGTGGCTTCATATTAAATAGACTGTTTTCTCCTTCCCTCTAATGCCCTTTCCAGCCCAGAGTCTCTGGACGTCCACAACTCGTTCACCTGGGTGGGTCAGAGCCAGTACAAGCTGCAGCTGAAGCCCGAGGAGGTGCTGTGTCTGACCCTGCGAGCCTGTTTCCTCCAGGCAGGAGTCTACAACCTGAACACGCCGCGGGTCTTTGCCAAACCGGCCAAGCAGGGGACCATGTGTGAGACGAGTCAGCAGACGGCGAGTCCCGCTCTCATCATCATCAACAATGCCTGAGAGGAGCGCCGCGGCCTGTAGAGAGGAGGGTCAGGACGCCGTGGACACACAAACCAATGACCAGAGTCCACCAGCGACTCTGTGCACGACCACGCTCGGTCTTCTTGAATAAAACTGGACAGAGGTTTTGTAATAATTAGTATAATAGAAAAAATGTTTATTTAAAACAAACAGCTACAGTTTCCAGAGACTGATGAGCTGACGTTACAGGTGAAGTGGTCAGACAGTTCATGGACCTCAGAAATATCAAGTTTCATCCGCCAAGCATCAAAGAGTCTCACTCGCACGTTAGCCGTCGTCTCACAGTTTTACCCTCCTACCATCCAGCCTCCATACCTCTGCTGCCTCCACCCGCCCCGCTCCACCCACCTGTCACCAGCATCTCAAACACAGGATGTTGACTCTGATCTAAAACCTTGAAGCAAAGTCAGAGACAAACTGCTGCACCTGTTGTGTGCAGGGTGTGTGTGTGTGTGTGTGTGTGTGTGTGTGTGTGTGTGTGTGTGTCCACGTCGAGTGCTCATTTCACCGACGCCATCATTCTTTAGGTCTGTATCTGCAAATACTCTGAACTCTAGAGAAATCAGACGTCAAACTCCCGAATGGACTGAGCAGTAGTGTTGACATGTCTCTCACTGTGACATCCTAACAAGCTGTTTACATCCTGAACATCGTTCATCTCACCACCCAGCCTCCTTTTCATCGAGCCCACAGCCCCGACGCCTGCAGCGTCTCCACCCAGCGGTCTCTGTGTGACCGTCACTCTGTCAGGACAACACACCACCGTGTCCTCATGTGCACGCTGTTGATTTTCTAAATTCCAGCCAATCCAATCACTCCCTCCCTCCCT